>NW_026511663.1:0-256606 GCF_027579735.1 Bombina bombina
GCTGGCAGCCTGAGTTGGATGGATCCCTACCTTGAGTTCGCTGCTTAGTCCACCACTGTCCTAAGCTCACTGTCAGTGCTCACAGTAGTCACTGTCTCCGGCGCCGCTCCACACCAGGACTCATGATTCAGTCTCAGTCATCTCCGTTGCCGCCTGACCTTGGGATAACACGTGCACACGTGCATGACTCCAGGCTTTAAATCTAGACTTCCAGGAAGTTCAACTTAGGCCACGATGTACGGCCGGGGCTGGTTGAAAATGGTCACATGACTTCGGTGGTAAGCCGCCTGATCAAAAAATATTTTTTTAAGCAGTGTTATAAAGTGCGGTGTGGAAAGTGCCGTCCCCCCAAAAAGGTGCCGCCCTAGACACTGGCCTTGTTGGCCTATGCAGTAATACACCCCTGGCTCTAGCATGAAAAAGGAATTACAAATAATGACAGTGTGCTCATTTAAATAAGCAGCGTAAACAGCCATTGAGCTCTTGGAGGGCAGACTTGCACATACGGAGCCCTGCTTTACGCAATATAAGAACCACGATCGCACGGGGTGATTGACAGGTCATGCAAGAGAAAGGGGTGGGGGAATGGTGCATCCAGGCTTACAGGGACTGCTGCCAGTTTGATGTAAAGCTGTGCGGACAGGTTCTCAAGTTTAAGAGCCTTGTCCGCACGGCCGTTAGTTCATAGGGGCTCAGTTGCTTATTTTCTCAGCATTGACAGTGTACAAACATTTACCCTCACTATGTATTAACCATTCTTATACTACAGTAAAACATTTTTCTATATAGAACAAGACCTAGGATAAAACACGGCACAACTCCTGGTCAGACAGTTCTTACATTGTCACGGAAAAACTTTGCTGCGGTACCAGTAAACTCACTTCTGTTTATATAACACTTCACTATCTCACACTTACAAAAGTGGCCAATATTACACAGTGAATTAAAATAATGTGTTCTTCCAATCAAATCCTACCTTCACTATACCTTTTATCCAGCAAACCAATAGTGTATTAGTAAGTATTTACCTTTGGGAAATGTATGTTAATATATAATAAAAGGTCATTTTTGAGGTAAACCATTCCTGCAAATTTTGAAAAAGCAAGGTCGTCTAAATCTACCACAGGCTTATACAACCTAAAGCTTGGTGTCAACAATTAAGGTTTTCCAAAGTAATTTGCCTGGTTAACCACTACACCTAAATGTCTGGAATCTATAGAAGAATTTTTCAGCACTATATTTTATGATGGCTATAGTCCTCTTCAGTTACCAAATAAATACTTTTGAAGTAGAAGAACAAAATGTGATGTCCTGTAAGTTGATCTGTGCAATAGCTCATGTACATCACTGCACTATAGGCCCTGATTCTAAATCAGGACGTGGTTTTTGATGCCAACACTTTCAGGGGCAGCCTTCATGGAATTCTATAAAAGAAGAGGTGGTCCCTGCCGTAGTGGCGAGATGTCTCCCATACAAATAATGAGAGATCTCTGCTAGGTAAAAGTTTGCAATGGAGGGGCGATGTACAGAGGGCGGAGACCAGCGTGTTTTAAAATGTGAATATTATGCTTAATACAAATCAAATTTATACTGTATCTTAATTTGCTGTAATGTTCGTATGCATAGGGTTTTCTTTCAGAATATTTAGAGTTTTGAGTATTTTGAAAAATCGCCACTTTTTAACTTGTCAGAAAAATAGCGAGAACTGTAGCGTGTAATTTTTTATAGAATTACGCTGGGATTTGAGAACAAATTCATATACGTCCTATGGAACGCCCGTGTTAAGCCTATTTTTTTTTAAAAAAACAACAGTTAAGCTTTGTATTTCTTACTTTTAAGAACAAATTTCTTGCTTTTTTTGTACATACAGTGTAACTTAAATTATGATTTACTCTGTGCATAGTGAATACGATTTATTCCTGTGTAATTTACCTACAATTTTGGACTAGATTACAAGTAGAGCGCAAATTAACTCTCCCACTTGAGCGTTAATTGCGATAGAAGTAAGATTTTTGTGTTCGTATTACGAGTTGAAAGTAAACTGTTTTTGCTCTAGTAGTAACCTGACTAGCGCAAAAATCCGAAGTTAGAATATTGCGTGAGCTTTCATGTATTCCCCCATAGAAGTCAATGGAGAAAAAGAGTGGGGGAAAAATAACACCCCACCCTTGCGCAAACACGATCGCATATTTTTCATTTGCGCTAACCCAACATGAAAATATGAATATTTCACAGTCCAATATTCTACACATAACAGAATATGTTCTATTTATTCATAAATAAATATGTTTACGTATATCTGATGGTATTTTGGTACAATATATATATATATATATATATATATATATACATACCTAAATAAATATATATATATCTCAAAAAAACAAAACAATGTGTCAGTGCTTAAAGGCTATGTGCATATGAGGTGAATCAGTCCCAGAACAAAATGTTGTGCAGGAATGAAGTTGAAGATCTCCCCAGATTTCCGAGGGTAATACCTCAAGGGAAAAAGCAAAAGCTGTAAATAGTGAAGTCCTGTTTAAACCTTCAAAGGGAGACAGATGGTAAGTATAATACTCACATGTTCTAGACTCCAAGCAGGAGTAAATGGAGTGAACTCAGACAGACTCGATTCAACCCTGCTTCCAAAATCCACCGATTCTGAAATCCAAACCTTCTCCGGTCCCAAGAAGTTGGGATCAAAGGTACCTGTATTTGGATGGACATGATTTATTGTACAGTTGTATAACAAGGTATGAAAAATATTAGGCCCATTGCTATTTAAAATATTGTTTTGAAAAAATCTATGAATGATTCAAATTGAGGAGTTTGGAGTAAAACCTTGTAGACTGTAAGTGAAGTGCCTCCCCAAAATTGATCTTACAGAAATAACTTTCATTACATCTCCAGGTCTTTTAATGTAGGTTCGGATAAACCCTATGAGATTTCACCAGGAAAAATCATGATGGAAATTGTACAATTTGCATGACTATCCAGTATGAATGGTAGAAAGCCAAATGTTCTGGTTATATCATTTGTTAATTTGAGTGGCTTAACCAATTCAGATAAATTTGCCTCTAATTATTTGGAAATTCATAGAAGACAAAATAGCATCCATATCTGAATTCAAACTTTTCACATAACAAATTTTAAGGTATTGTAACAAGAGCTATTGTGTTCCAAGACAATACAATTCTGGGAAATGAACAAAACTTATGAAAAATAAACTAATTTATTGCTGGAAGCATTTAACTTTATAGATTTTAACCATAATGTTTGTACTCCTACATCTTTGGAAATGTGCAGCTGTTAAACAACCTAAGACCGTTCCTCATCTGTTTCCTCTGTAATTTCAGATGTTTCCAAGGCAAGAGTGGTTTGGGAATTCTCATCTCTCTAAGCTCTTTCTGTCATAGCTGTAGCAAAACAACTGTTATCACTGTCTCCCCTCTCTTTCTCCTGGCTGGATTATCTATGCCTTGGCATCTCCAGAGAGGACAACATGGTGAGACAACATCTGCGATCTTCTTTTAATACCCATATGTAATCATTTACTACAATTATCATTCGCTTTTAAAATATCAGAAGCTCTAATCATGTCCATAAACAGTGTTCAATAAACTTTATCCTTGTGTTTTATGGTAAATTAATGTATATTCTTGTATGGGCAATTGTAAGACGCTTTTCAACCAATTATGTATGTACGGTTTGTTGCAAAGTCAATGAACAGAAGGGACTACCATATGCCACTGTTACTAAATCCATGAACATTGCACTTGGTCTGATGAGCATGTCATCTTTGGACCAGAAACTATAACGCTAGATCTTCTATTCTGTTACTCTAATTTATGCACGATCACAATTAGATAGAGAGTGTATATTTCATTATTTTTGGCATTCCTGACCATACTAAGAGCATAGTATTTTCTATGTAGCTTACATAACAATCATTTTTATTGATTAAAGAACAGAAAATACATTCCAATCTTAAAGGGACATAGGGGTGAATATAAAACATTCACAATCATATATACAGTTTGGCTGTTTAAAGTTTGCCAATAAAGTAACACCAAAAATAAAAAAATAGAGTCTGCTCCCCATAAGAGAAAATGACTCCTCGTTTTGCCAATGCTGTTTATGTGAAAATAATTCATTATTAGTTTTAATTTCCTTTAAGGGACATATTTTATGTTGTTCACATGACAGCATCATTTACATATGCATCCTACATACATTTTTAATTTGGGATAATATATTTTTGTGAGTGGGTTCTTTGTACCTACAAAATATTATAAGTGCCGTTCCAATAATTTGGGACACGAGATTTGATCTTAAATAGCTATATGTAAAAGTGATAGTGGTAACATATTGGAAATTTATATTTTTCCTGAAGATTTTTTTTTTTTATTAAATAAAAAATCTTTTAAAATAAATAGATAGATAGATGATATACAGGCAGGCATGTAGATATATATATATATATATATATAATATATATATATATATATATATATATATATATAAATATATATATATAGATATGTAGATAGATGATATAGATAGAGAGATAGGAAGAGAGATAAACAGACAGACAGACAGATAGATAGATAGATAGATAGATAGATAGATAAATAGATAGATAGATAGATACAGTGGGTATTGAAAAGAATCACCCCCCCCTTGAAAATAATCACATTTTGTTGCTTTGCAGCCTGAAATAAAGACAGACACAGTTTATGTTTATCCAGTTGTAATTACTCAGCGCAACTTATTGTGGTTATCTATTAATTTAAAATAACTCTACCACACTTATAACATCCAAGTGAAAGATATAACATCAACACATCAGGCAAAAATAAAGACAATTTAAAAACAGAGTCACTGAGTTGTGTAAAGGATCACCCCATTCAGTCAGTATTTTGTTGAACCACCTTTTGTTTTAATTAAAGCCTTTAGTTTGTTGGGTTATGTCTCTGCTAACTTTGCACATCTAGACTGTGCAATATTTGCCCACTCTTCTTTGCAGAACTGCTCCAGTTCTGTTACATTTGATGGTGATTATTTGTGGACTGCAGTCTTCAAGTCATGCCACAGATATTCAATGGGCTTTAAGTCTGGGCTCTTACCATGCAAGGACCTTTTTCTCCTTCAACCATTGTGTGGTCATTTTTGCTGTGTGCTTTGGGTCATTGTCATGTTGGAAGGGAAACCTTCTTCCCATTGACAACTTCCTGGCAGAGGGCAGCAGATTTTCCTCAAGAATTTGACGGTATTTTGCCCCATTTATTATTCCTTCTATCCTGACAAGTGCTCCAGTGCCTGCTGCAGAGAAACACCCAAATAACAGGATATTACCACCTCAATGCTTTACTGTAGGTATATTGTTTGGTGTTGAGGCAAAATAATTAAATTTTAGTTTCATCTGACCATAACACATTTTTCCATGTGGCCTCAGAATCTCCTAGGTGTGTTATTTTAAAGCTCAGTCATGACTGCAAGTGGCCTTTCTTGAAGAGTGGCTTTTTTCGTGCAACCCTCCCATACAAGCCACATTTGTGGACAATTTGTGATATTGTTGTCACATGCACACAATGACAACTCTTTGTCATAAATTCCTGCAACTGCTTCAGAGTTGCTGTGTGCCTCTTGGTAGCCTCTCTGACAAGTTTCCTCCTGGCTCTTTCATCCAGTTTGGAGTGATTTTCTGATCCAGAGAGGGTCCAGGGTTGTACCAAATACCTTCCAATTCTTAATAATAGACTTCACTGTGCTTCTAGGCATTAATAAAGCCTTTGATATTTTCTTGTATCCATCTCCTGATTTGTGCCTGTCCACAACATTATCCTGGAGATCTTTTGACAGTTCCTTGCCACCCATAGTTGATTGTTTGCTTCAGTTGCACTACCAGGGATTGAGATGCTGCAGGAAAGCTCTTTTCATGCTGAGCTAATCAATATGCCCACAGTTGATCACAGTTGAAGGTCAAATGGTTTTGTGTGTGCCGTGGAGAAGGTGATTAGCTATACCTGATTGAGTTTATAAGTAATTTTAGGAGGGGGTGATCCTTTTTCCAACTCAGTGATTCTGTGTTGGTGTTATATCTTTAACTTGAATGTTATAAGTTGCACTGAGTAATTACAACTGGATAAACTAAAACTGTGCCTGTCTTTATTTCAGGCTGCAAATCAACAAAATGTTATTATTTTCAAAGGTGGTGATTATTTTTAATACCCACTGTAGATAGATGATATACAGACAGACAGATAGAGAGAGAGATAGATAGAAAGAAAGAGAAATAAACAGATAGATAGATGATAGATAGATAGATGATATACAGGCAGACAGAAAGCTAGAAAGAGAGATAGAGAGAGAGGCATAGAGATTGATAGATGATATACAGATAGACAGAGAGAGAAATAGAAAGAGATATAAAAAGACAGATAGATAGATAGATAGATGATATACAGGCAGACAGACATATAGAGAGAGGGATAGATAGAAAGAGGGATAAACAGATAGACAGAAAGATAGCTAGACGATAGATAGATAAATAGATAATATACAGGCAGATAGACATATAGACAGATAGATAGATAGATTGATTGATTGATAGACAGATAGATAGATAGATATTTATACAGGCATCCAGACATATAGATAGAGAGAGAGAGAGAGAGAGAGAGAGATAGAGAGATAGAAAGACAGACAGATAGACAGATAGATAGATAGATAGATAGATAGATAGATGATATACAGGCAGACAGACATATAGAGAGAGGGATAGATAGAAAGAGGGATAAACAGACAGATAAACAGGCAGATAGATAGATGATAGATAGATAAATAGATAATATACAGGCAGACAGAGAGATAGATTGATTGATTGATAGACAGATAAATAGATAGATAGATAGATAATATACAGGCAGATAGATAGAGAGATAGAAAGGCAGACAGACAGATAGATAATACAAGGCAGTCCTTTTAATGGATATATCATTTGATGTGCTTTCATGTGAACATTCAAACTGACTAAACTCACTGCTTAAGTCACTTATTCCCACTAGCAAACAGTGTAATGATCAAGCCCCTTTTGCCAGCGATACATTTAGGGCTAGATTAAAATTGGAACACAATCAATAGGGCAGGGTGCTTTATCTTTGGTGCAAAGAATAACACAATATGGTTTTATTATTGGGTGGTTAAATATTTTTTACCAAAGGATCATAGCAAACTTTTTTTAATGTTCCCTATAATTGTAGTGTGTAGTGCAGGGGGCGCTAGTAGCAAACTTATTTCGCGTGTATAACAAGTGTTTAGTTAAAGGGACATAAAACACAAATTGTTTCTCTCATGATTCAGATACAACATACAATTATAAACAACTTTCCAATTTACTTCTATTATAATTTTCTTTGTTTCCTTGTTATCCTTTGTTGAAAAGCAGGAACGTAAGTTCATGAGTGTGCACGTGTCTGCAGTACTTTATGGAAGCAGTTTTGCAACAATGTTATACATTATCAGCAGCACTAGATGACAGCGCTATTTACTGTAATACAGTGCTCTAGACGTGCATGCTACCTAAATAGATATCTCTATTTAATAATAGAAGTGCATTCTAAACTTTTTTTGAAATTGTATTCTCTATCTGATTCATGAAAGAAATTTTTGGGTTTCATGTCCCTTTTAGTGATGAGCTTGAGTGCTATCCTAAATACCACTGTAAAATGTAGCTCTTTTATTACCTTCCGGTATCGGTGCACTGCTTTTATATGGTAGAGGGAACATGATTAGCGCTCTATTACCATACCTACATCCAATAGGCTTAAGGGGTTAAGTGTAATACAAAACAAACAATCTTAAGAGGGGATATTTATCAAAGCGTCAACTGAAAATATGCTTGAATCCAGCATCGTATTTGTCGCAAGATTGATCCGCCGTAGTTATCAAAGCGTCAAGATTGTCAAATGTTGAAATTTGTGACGTAATATACGATCCCGCGATCTCAATCCGACGCAGATCGATGCTTGCGTCATTACAGATGTTTCAAATTCACATTCGACTCTATTTGACCATTTTCCCAATTTATCAAACATTTAACAGGTACGCTCGCCTCTATTCCGACGCAGCGTACCTAGTTTTCAATCCGCCGCCCTTGAGGCCACGGATGCTATAGAAATCAATTGGAGTCTGAAAACACAGAAAGCTTATGTTCGATGCTGCAAGAGAATTAAGTATATTACATAATAAAAGTAAATTTGAAACTTTATTAAAATTGTATACCCTTTCTAAATCAAACAATATTATTGATCCACATTTGGTGCACTAGTAGATATAGGGATACAAATTAAAAATATATTACTACTTATGGATTATGCTACAAATTTGTCTCTAATTACAAAGCAAGGGGACAATATTATTTCTCCACATTTTTTTAAAAAGTTTTGCCCCAAACTTGTTGCACTAATAGATATAGAGATAAAAATGAAATAAATACACAACATAATATAGCTAACTTCCTTTTTATTTTTTTGGAAAAATCTTTTTGCACCAGTCCCACTCCCCACTTTGCACCAAATTTGATGCAACACTTTTGGTACTAATTATGACGCAAACTCCTAAACAAACCACACACTAGTGAATTTTTCAACCACTTTTGATTGGACTATGCATATCGCATGATTTATGACATCAGCCAATCTGATTCAAATATACATTTTAAACTATCACTAACTAATCAAATTGCTCACTCATTGGAACTTGTAAGTGCCATTTGTTACATTGTGTATTATACTTTGAAAGTATGTATATGTGAATTTAGAATTAAAGATAAACATTGATGCTGACATTAGGACACACAGTGTGATATTTTAGACATGGATTTTAAATTCAAATTGATGTTTGATTCAATATAATCTTAAACTGATAGCTCAAAGGGATAGCCCACCTAACATTAAACTGTCATGAATCAGATACAGCAGAAATTGAAATCACCTCTTTATTGTCATGCTATTTTCAGTGTATTTCTTCCTTCTCTTGAATTTCTTTTTCAGTAAGAAATGTCATCTTATATACCAGTCCATTTTATAACACCTGTGAAGGGGTGGTTTTTAAAACTAGATTGCAATCAGCAGGGGTTACACAGGTACAGAGAGAAAACTGGCCCAGCTCTTAAAATATCAATTGATTGCAAATACATACATATGATACCCTAATTACATGTTATATTCACAATAATTCATGCGCAGAATAATAATAAATTTACACTATATACATATAGTGGTATAAATAAACACTGAGATATGAAAGACAACATTGTTTAGAACAAAAAAAGGAATTTAGGGACATGTAAATATGTTTGCAAAAGATTTCTGACATAAAACACACACACACACATACAGTACACACACACACACACACACATATATATATATATATATATATATATATATATATATACATACAGTATATATACACAAGTATGTGCAAAGATATACGTACAAATTCTGGCATTAATAATAATTTCTAAAAAAAAACATGAGATAAAAGCATATCATGACTTCTAGAAATACAAATACACATTAATTTATGTGAAAGTATCATATAACAGATTTATTTTTGTATAACAAATAAATAGAAACATAACTTTCTATGAGATATTGTTTGTTCAGGTATAAATATATCTATTTCTTGGACATTAACGGATGAAAAATAAAAGATTAGCTTTAGAGAAATGTTCATGGACAGTAATGAAATGGTATAAATAAAGTTGTGAAAAACCCGAATAACCGCAACATCGATGACTGTTAGTTAACAATAGTCTGATGCTCATCACGTCGTTCTTGACGCGTGTGTTTTTGTTGTTTTTTTAATAAATAAGGGCATTATATGTGGATCCGCGTCAGCGATGTCTAGCGATCTCTGGCAAGCGTATTGACGCCGGCAAATGCACCGAGATTGACGCTTTGATAAATATCCCCCTAAACATATTCCTCTCTTGCTCTAGACTGCATTAAGAAGCACAGGTCTATCTCAAATATTCTTTTTCTAGTGAAAGCCACTGGTAAAGTTGCAACCAAATTAGAAATATGGCTTTCATCAGACAACCTTTAGGATTTATTTCAGTTAGGGTTTAGGAAAACCTAAAGGAACTTGTGAAAGCATAAGACAGGGGTGAGTGAACAATATTAGTTTTAATAACCTCTCCACTGTATTTGATACCATGTACAAGGAAACCTTACTGAACCACATTCAGGACTTTTATGGGCTGGGTACAATCCTGAAATAGTTCAAATTTCTGACAGAACCCAAAGAAAATAATCTAGAATATGTTCTTTTGCATGTGTTCCCTAGGAACATGGAGTTGAGTCTATCTACCATGTTGTTTGCTGTGTATAAATTTCCATTAGGAGATATCATAAGGAAGAATGTCCTAGGATATCACTGTTATGTAGATGACACACAATTGTACATCTCCTTCTAAACAAGCACACATTATTCCAATACAAATCATCAATAAATAACTAGTTGTTCTACTGAGGTTGATAAGTGCCAGTTAATTGACTGAGCATAAGTACTTGTTATGGAAGGAGGTTACAGGATGACAACTAAGCTTCAATAAAATGAGAAAATTGGTCTAAAATGTGTAGGATCAAAAACTAAAAACATCTTAACTAGTAGAAATCATGGTGTGATGCTTGATAGTGAACATTCCCTGAAAAATCATATGTCACCCACAGTCCGAATCTCATTCTTACATTTAAAGGATTTAGCCAAAATGAAGAACCTTATTCCTTCAGAAGATGTCCCCATTATCATCCACACTTTGGTGACATTACATCTGGACTTTTGGAATACACTTTATTATGGTCTCTTCCAGAAGATACTATATTGCCTTGAGTTCAAGATTAGCCTGCTATGCTACAAACCATTCCATGATTAATTACCAAACTATCTTAAAAAAACACTTGTGTTGCCCTATGTCCCAACACACACTCTTTGATCCGCAAGTGCCCTGAAGAGAATTCAGCAAAAATGTGATCTTTTAGCCATGACTCCCCATCTCTATATAACACTCTCCACAGCACAACGAAAGATGACACTTCTCTGGACATTTAAAAGCAAATATGTAAGACCTAATTGTTCCCACATGGCTTTCAAGGCTAAACTTCTTCTTCTCTTTTAACCCTTTTATGTACATTTACACTGTACCTGGTCAACTAAAACTTGGGTAAATGTGCTATATAAGTTGTTATTATTATTATTTATTTGTTTATATTCAGGGGTGCAGAATCTGTGTCACATAGGAGCTGACATTTATTAACCCTTGCTTTCTTCTGCTCTATGCATAGCCTTGTGTTTAAGCCAAAATATACCAGTGACATCTGGTATTAATACAATTGATTCTGTGCTAAAATTAGGTGCTTTAGAATTAGTTATGTGGAGGACCAGAGATTATATTTTAGAAATCAAACAAATTAAAACAAAGATATGCTGCATTTATATGTGCAAATTGTGATAAGAACACAACTGCATTTTATAATGCACAAGGTATTGTAGATTCCTGGCCACGTATTGCAATAATACAGTATTCCTGCAAGGGGCAAGTACTAAAAAAATAAGTTTGGAAACTCTCCAAGGTTTATGCCCCCCCCAGTAACCATTAATATCTTGCACAAAACCCATCTGTCCATCCTCAAATTTTATTTTTAATTATATATTGTACATAAAAGTACTGACTTTTGTGTATACACACAGTGATAAGGAAAGGTGACCATTATGTGTATAGAGAGAACAATAAGATAAGCAGGTCTGGAAGATCAGTCCATCTTAATGGGTTGTGGTTTCAACTAGCAATGCAGGCAGCTATTTCATATGCAAAAATAAACCTAAAACAGTAGCTTCTCTTACATGTAATACTCTGTATCTGGTATAAAAAATGAAGCAAATTAAAGGGTAACAATGTTATAGTACATTGTACCATTTGTAACAGTCCGATTATTGGGAATTCTTTTGGACATCCAAGAACTGGAAAGAGGATTTTCCTGAGACAAAGGTTGACATGCACCTCAAGCTTGGTGGTTTATATCATAAAATGCCTATGTGGACTTACTTATGTTGGCAAGACGGAACATCCTCTGAAGGAGAGGATGGCCAATCACAGATCCACTATCTGTAAAGCATTAAAAAGGGGTATTAGTGAACATTCGGTAGCCCTTCATTTTGTGAATGCTAAACACACCGTGGCAGATCTGTGTTGCATGCTGTACTAATCAAGTCAAGAGACCCCCAAGGGGTGGCGATGTGAACAAATTACTCTTACAAAGAGAGCCTGAGTGGATTTGCAGACTTCAGACAATGTCGCCTTGGGGACTCAATTGAAAAATTTTGTTATCCTGTTTTCTGTCAGATAGATGAAGGAAATTACATTGGAATTGGGGGAGTGAATATACATACAGTATCTCACAAAAGTGAGTACACCCCTCACATTTTTGTAAATATTTTATTATATCTTTTCATGTGACAACACTAAAGAAATTACACTTTGCTGCAATGTAAATTTGCTGTCCCCTCAAAATCACTCAATACACAGCCATTAACTATTGGCAACAAAAGTGAGTACACCCCTAAGTGGAAATGTCCAAATTGGGCCCAAAGTGTCAATATTTTGTGTGGCCACCATTATTTTCCAGCACTGTCTTAACCCTCTTGGGTATGGAGTTCACCAGAGCTTCACAGGTTGCCACTGGAGTCCTCTTCCACTCCTCCATGACAACATCACAGATCTGGTGGATGTTAGAGATCTTGCGCTCCCCCACCTTCCGTTTGAGGATGCCCCACAGATGCTCAATAGGGTTTAGGTATGGAGACATGCTTGGCCATCACCTTTACCATCACCTTTACCCTCAGCTTCTTTAGCAAGGCAGTGGTCGTCTTGGAGGTGTGTTTGGGGTCGTTATCATGTTGGAATACTGCCCTGTGGCCCAGTCTCTGAAGGGAGGGGATCATGCTCTGCTTCAGTATGTCACAGTGCAAGTTGGCATTCATGGTTCCCTCAATGTACTGTAGTTCCCCAGTGCCGGAAGCACTCATGCAGGCAATGACACTCCCACCACCATGCTTGACTGTAGGCAAAACTCACTTGTCTTTGTACTCCTAACCTGGTTGCCGCCACACATGCTTGACACCATCTGAACCAAATAATTTTATCTTGGTCTCATCGGACCACAGGACATGGTTCCAGTAATCCATGTCCTTAGTCTGCTTGTCTTCAGTAAACAAATAGCGGGCTTTCTTGTACATCATCTTTAGAAGAGGCTTCCTTCTGGGACGACAACCATGCAGACCAATTTGATGCAGTGTGCGGCATATGGTCTGAGCACTGACAGGCTGACCCCCCAACCCCTTCAACCTCTGCAGCAATGATGGCAGCACTCATACTTCTATTTACCAAAGACAACCCCTGGATATGACGCTGAGCACATGCACTCAACTTCTTTGGTCGACCATGGCGAGGTCTGTCCTGTGAAACCGCTGTATGGTCTTGCCCACCGTGCTGCAGCTCAGTTTCAGGATCTTGGCAATCTTCTTATAGACTAGGCCATCTTTATGTAGAGCAACAATTCTTTTTTTCAGATCCTCAGAGAGTTCTTTGCCATGAGGTGCCATGTTGAACTTCCAGTGACCAGTATGAAAGAGTGTGAGAGCAATAACACAAAATTTTAAACACCTGCTCCCCATTCACACCTAAGACCTTGTAACACTAATGAGTCACATGACACCAGGAGGGAAAATGGCTAATTGGGCCAAATTTGGACAGTCACATTTCCACTTAGGGGTGTACTCACTTTTGTTGCCAATGGTTTAGACATTAATGGCTGTGTGTTGAGTTATTTTGAGGGGACAGCACATTTACACTGTTATACAGGGTGTACACTCACTAATTTACAATGGAGCAAAGTGTCATTTCTTCAGTGTTGTCACATGAAAAGATATAATAAAATATTTACAAAAATGTGAGGGGTGTACTCACTTTTGTGAGATATTGTATCACCTCTTGGTTTCCATAGTCAACCATGTAGTCCCTTATAGTTTAGTAGGAATAGCCATATAAATATCTTTAAATTAGTGAGTAATGTATATATAATTATTTTGGTAATGTTATTTTGGTTAAATTGATGTGTGACATTAATAAGTGTCTAGTGGTAATGACACTTCAATCATCTATTTTTTAGTAACCATGCCGATAGGTTGTTCTTTGTTGGTTATTATGAGAACTGGATGCGGATTTGATTGGCGTATATGCTATTACGATTTCTTTCTATTTTTTTTTCTTTTTTCACTGTGCCTTAATTATGGGTATAGAGGCATTAGTTTGGAGTCAGTTTAATTTTTGAGAAATTTAATAGATCCCTGGTTTTTGTTTCTATTTTTTGTTATGATTGCCTCGTCACAACGGGAAGTGCTCTGACGTCACCTCTGGTTCCTGTTGTTTGGTTTGTTTTTTTCTGGCTTTTCCTGACTGTCAACACCAGAATTTTTGTTGTTTAAAAAGAAAGATAATCCCTTTATTTCCCATTCCCTAGTTTTGCATAACCAACACAGTTTTTTAAATACACTTTTTACCTCTGTGAATACCTTGTATCTAAGCCTCTGCAAACTGCCCCCTTATTACAGTTCTTTTGACAGACTTGCTTTTTAGCCAATCAGTGCTCCCTCCAGGGTAACTTCACGTGCATGAGCTCAATGTTATCTATATGAAACACATGAACTAATGCCCTCTAGTGGTCAAAATACATTCAGATTAGAGGCAGTCTTCAAGGTCTAAGAAATTAGCATATGAACCTCCTAGAATTAGCTTTCAACTAAGAATACCAAGAGAACAAAGCAAAATTGGTAATAAAAGTAAAATGGAGAGTTGTTAAAAATTACATTCCCTATTTAAATCATGAAAGTATTTTTTGGACTTGACTGTCCCTTTAAAGAGTGCTAACGATGGCTCAGAGCCATCGCTAGCACTCACCTACCTTGAGAGCATTCTGGGGGATCCCATCAACTCCCACCCTGGCGATCGGACCTGTATAGTGACAGGCATCGCTGGAGCTTCCCGTTACGTGCGGTGACGTCATGCGCAATGAGGTGATGACGTCACCGTGCAACTTTATTTAAAAATTACAATGGACAAGATAGGGAAAGGGAGCATGCTGCTTTGAAGCTTGTATCTCAGGAATCTAAGCAGCTACAGACCCCCAAGACCCACCATTGGAAAGGTAATTGCCTAACCTTTCCAATGGTATAGGTATTGGGGGGGGGGGATTAAATTTATTTTTTAAATAGTAATTTTTTTTTTAAATACAGCTTAGCACTCAAAGGGTTAAGGTGGGGTTTGCATATTAAAACTTTGGATTGTATATACTACTGAGAGTGAGATATTTTGTTATAAATATATATATATATATATATATATATATATATATATATATATATATATATATATACTGTATATATATTATTTATTTATTTATTTATTTATTACCAAAAAACAATCAGATATATATATCTTCTTAGTGAAGAATATTGAAATGTAAAATATTTAAATTTCATGTCGGGTTCCGCACTTGAGAAAAAGTGATTGAGATTGCGCCACTTGGGTGTCAATGGCGAATATGTTATGCAATGTACTCAGTTCGGCTTTTTGCGTGCATCTGGTAAGTACTTGTGAAAAACTGTTTTACTTTCAACTTGTAATATGCGTACTACCGTTGTGCGCAAAAAGCTTAATCTAGCAGAGTTAAAAAAAATAAAATAATAAAAGTATATTGTAAATGTAATTTGTAGTTGTATGTCCCTTTAAAATATGAGTTTAATATCCCTTTAAAGAGAATATATAACACATAAAAGAAAGAAAGATTTCAGAGCATAAATATAAGGTCACATTTCAAACTCTTTTGTTTGGCTTTTTTTACTTTGATTATTTTTTTTAGATATTCAAGAGATCTGAGAGCCTGTACGCTGAATCCCCAGACAATGACTTCTACCTTCTAGGTAATATACTTTATTGCTTTGATTCTACTTCATCTATATATCTCCATTCCCAAAACATTGTAATTTTTTATATAATGTACCAAGTCCATTTTTTTACTACCTATATAAATATGTTTTACTTCAGTTGTAAAATATTACTTGAAAATGGAACAGAGTAGCCTGAAAGTCTGTACATTTTTTATTTATTTTTTTATTTTTCATTTGATTGTTAAAAGTACCTTTTTCATCACGTTTTTATTTCGGCTTAGATTACAATTAGGGCCAATAAATTTTTGCTCTATTAAGCGTTTACACCGCTATAGTTAAAGACACAGGCCTCTAGTTATCAACGTGTCTACTTACCTGCCTTCGCCGCCTCAATACGCCCGCCTAAGTTCACCTACCATCGCCGCCGCGGACCTGAATAAGCTCGCCAAAGTTATCAAAAAAGCTGTCAAAAAGCCGCGCACCAAGTACGGGGCGATGAGCAGCGGACTGTGATAGTTATCACTCATCCGATCTCGCTGCTCTTCGGCTTTTTCCCAGCTTTATTGATACCCCTGTCACTAAGCACCCACACTAAACTACACTGTTCTACCCCCTATACCGGCGCCCCCGGAGCCCCCCCGCAACTAAATAAAGTTATTAACCCCTAAACCGCCGCTCCTAGACCCCGCCGCAACTATAATAAATGTATTAACCCCTAAACCACCGCTCCCGGAGCCCACCGCCACTCTAATAAACTGATTAACCCCTAAACCACCGCTCCCGGACCCCGCCGCCACCTACATAATACCTATTAAACCCTATCCTGCCCCCCCCTATACCGCCGCCACCTATAATAAATGTATTAACCCCTACACCGCCACTCCCGGACCCCGCCGCCACCTACTTAATATCTATTAACCCCTATCCTGCCCCCCTATACCGCCGCCACTTATAATACATTTATTAACCCTATCCTGCCGATCCCGTACCCCGCCGCAACTAAATAAATTGTTTAACCCCTAAACCACCGCTCCCGGACCCCGCTGCAACCTATATTAAACTTATTAACTCCTAATCTGCCCCCCCCCTACACCTTCGCCACCTATAATAAATGTATTAACCCCTATCCTGCCCCCCCTATACCGCCGACATCTATATTAATTTAATTAACCCCTAAACCTAAGTCTAACCCTAACACCCCCCTAACTTAAATATTATTTTAATAAATCTAAATAAAATTACTATTATTAACTAAATTAATCCTATTTAAAACTAAATACTTACCTATAAAATAAACCCTAATATAGCTACAATATAACTAATAATTATATTGTAGCTATTTTAGGATTTATTTTTATTTTACAGGCAAATTTAAATTTATTTTAACTAGGCACAATAGCTATTAAATAGTGATTAACTATTTAATAGCTACCTAGTTAAAATAAAGACAAATTTACCTGTAAAATAAAAACTAACTACAATTACACCTAACACTACACTATCATTAACTAAATTATTCCTATTTAAAACTAAATACTTACCTGTAAAATAAACCCTAAGATAGCTACAATGTAATTAATAATTACATTGTAGCTATTTTAGGATTTATATTTATTTTACAGGTAACTTGGTATTTATTTTAAGTAGGTAGAATAGTTATTAAATAGTTATTAACTATTTAATAACTACCTAGCTAAAAGAAATACAAAATTAACTGTAAAATAAATCCTAACCTAAGTTACAATTAAACCTAACACTACACTATCATTAAATAAATTAAATTAATTATCTACAAATACCTACAATTACATACAATTAAATAAACTAACTAAAGTACAAAAAAAAACTGTTACAAAAAATAAGATTTTAAAGCTAATTACACCTAATCTAAGCCCCCTAATAAAATAACAAAGCCCCCCAAAATGAAAAAATGCCCTACCCTATTCTAAATTACGAAAGTTAACAGCTCTATTACCTTACCAGCCCTTAAAAGGGCCTTTTGCGGGGCATGCCCCAAAGAAATCAGCTCTTTTGCCTGTAAAAAAAAACACCACCCCCAACATTACAACCCACCACCCACATACCCCTACTCTAACCCAAACCCCCCTTAAATAAACCTAACACTACCCCCCTAAAGATCATCCTACCTTTAGCCGTCTTCAGCCAGCCGACCACCGATGGAACAGAAGAGGACACCCGCAGCGGTCAAAGTCTTCATCCAAGGGGCGCTGAAGAGGTCTTCCATCCAATAGAAGTCTTCATCCAGGCGGCGTCTTCAATCTTCATCCATCCGGAGCGGAGCCATCTTCAAAGCAGCCGACGCGGAGCCATCTTCATCCACTAACGCCTACTCGCCGAATGAATATTCCTTTAAGTGACGTCATCCAAGATGGCATCCCTCGAATTCCGATTGGCTGATAGGATTCTATCAGCCAATCGGAATTAAGGTAGGAAAAATCTGATTGGCTGATCCAATCAGCCAATCAGATTGAGCTTGCATTGGCTGATTGGAACAGCCAATAGAATGCAAGCTCAATCTGATTGGCTGATTGGATCAGCCAATCGGATTGAACTTGAATCTGATTGGCTGATTGGATCAGCCAATAAGATTTTTCCTACCTTAATTCCAATTGGCTGATAGAATCCTATCAGCCAATCGGAATTCGAGGGACGCCATCTTGGATGACGTCACTTAAAGGAATATTCATTCAGCGAGTAGGCGTCAGTGGATGAAGATGGCTCCGCGTCGGCTGCTTTGAAGATGGCTCCGCTCCGGATGGATGAAGATTGAAGACACCGCCTGGATGAAGACTTCTATCGGATGGAAGACCTCTTCAGCGCCCCTTGGATGAAGACTTCGACCGCTGTGGATGTCCTCTTCTGTTCCATCGGTGGTCGGCTGGCTGAAGATGGCTAAAGTTAGGATGATCTTCAGGGGGGTAGTGTTAGGTTTATTTAAGGGGATTTGGGTTAGAGTAGGGGTATGTGGGTGGTGGGTTGTAATGTTGGGGGGTGGTATTGTGTTTTTTTTTACAGGCAAAAGAGTTGATTTCTTTGGGGCATGCCCCGCAAAAGGCCCTTTTAAGGGCTGGTAAGGTAATAGAGCTGTTAACTTTCGTAATTTAGAATAGGGTAGGGCATTTTTTTATTTTGGGGGGCTTTGTTATTTTATTAGGGGGCTTAGATTAGGTGTAATTAGCTTAAAAATCTTGTAATATTTTTTTATTTTTTGTAACTTTTTTTTTTTTGTACTTTAGTTAGTTTATTTAATTGTATTTAATTGTAGGTATTTGTAGATAATTAATTTAATTTATTTAATGATAGTGTAGTGTTAGGTTTAATTGTAACTTAGGTTAGGATTTATTTTATTTTAATAAGTTACCTGTAAAATGAATATAAATCTTAAAATAGCTACAATATAATTATTAGTTATATTGTAGCTATCTTAGGGTTTATTTTACAGGTAAGTATTTAGTTTGAAATAGGAATAATTTAGTTAATGATAGTGTAGTGTTAGGTGTAATTGTAACTTAGGTTAGTTTTTATTTTACAGGTAAAATTTCTTTTAGCTAGGTAGTTATTAAATAGTTAATAACTATTTAATAACTATTCTACCTAGTTAAAATAAATACAAAGTTACCTGTAAAATAAATATAAATCTTAAAATAGCTACAATATAATTATTAGTTATATTGTAGCTATATTAGGGTTTAATTTATAGGTAAGTATTTAGTTTTAAATAGGATTAATTTAGTTAATAATAGTAATTTTATTTAGATTTATTAAAATAATATTTAAGTTAGGGGGGTTTAAGGGTTAGACTTAGGTTTAGGGGTTAATTAGTTTAATATAGGTGGCGACGGTGTAGGGGGGGCAGGTTAATAAGTTTAATATAGGTTGTGGCTAGGTCCGGGAGCGGCGGTTTAGGGGTTAAACAATTTATTTAGTTGCGGCGGGGTAGGGGTTAATAAATTTATTATAGGTGGCGGCGGTATAGGGGGGGCAGGATAGGGGTTAATAGGTATTATGTAGGTGGCGGCGGGGTCCGGGAGAGGCGGTTTAGGGGTTAATAAGTTTATTATAGTTGTGGTGGGCTCCGGGAGCGGCGGTTTAGGGGTTAATAAGTTTATTATAGTTGCGGTGGGGTCCGGTAGCGGCGGTTTAGGGGGTAATACATTTATTTAGTTGCGGCGGTGTTGGGGGGGGGGGCAGATTAGGAGTGTTTAGACTTGGGGTACATGTTAGGGTGTTAGGTGCAGACGTTTCCCATAGGAATCAATGGGATGTCGGGCAGCAGCAAACATGAACTTTCGCTATGGTCAGACTCCCATTGATTCTTATGGGATCCGCCGCCTCCAGGGCGGCGGATTGAAAACCAGGTACGCTGGGCCGGAAAAGTGCCGAGCGTACCTGCTAGTCATTTGATAACTAGCAAAAGTAGTCAGATTGTGCCGAACTTGCGTTCGGAACATCTGGAGTGACGTAAGAATCGATCTGTGTCGGACAGAGTCCGGCGGATCCAAGCTTACGTCACTATATTCTACTTTTTCCGGTGTGTAGGGCTTGATAACTAAGGCAAATCAGCCTCGCCACAAATACGCTGCGGAATTCCAGCTTATTTGCAGTTGACGGCTTGATAACTAGGGGCCAAAGTCTTCTTGAAAATGATTATTGTTTAAAAAGATAGATCATCCTTTTATTACCCATTCCCCAGTTTTGCACAACCAGCACAGTTATATTAATTCACGTTTTACCTTTGTGATTACCTTGTATCTAAGTCTCTGCAGACTGCCCCCTTATCTCAGTGATATTTACAGACTTGTATTGTAGCCAATTAGTGCTCCATGTTAGTGAGCACAATGTTATCTATATAGCACACATGAAGTAGCATGGTATAGCTGTAAAAACTAATAAAATGCACTGAGATAAGAGGCAGCCTTCAAGGGCTTAGAAATTAGCATATGAGCATACCTCGGTTTAACATTCAACAAAGAATACCAAGGGCGAGATTACATATGCGGCGTCATGCGCAAAACCGGCGTCACCAATTTTTAGTCTAATCGTCTAAAATTCATGCATTTATATTTTACCCGTCGCCCACAGTTTTTACTTCCATAAACTAAAATAGAACTGATGTCACAAGTCGGTATCACATATTCAACGCAAGAACAGTACCTAAATTACACAAACTACAAAACCACAATCTATCTTTTGGCCTCCGCATAGAAAAACTTGCATCTGAAGATTGTACAGCAAATGCAGATGCCAATCATTGATTATGGGGATGTAGTATATGCACCTGCACCGCAAACTCACCTTAATAAACTTAATACGTTGTATAACTCGTTCTGCTGCTTTGTGCTACAATGTAACTACAGGACCCACCACTGTGACATGCTAAAAGAACTAAACTGGCTGTCGCTGGAATCCAGACGCACACTCCATCTTTCCTGCCTTGTGTTTAAGAGCTTTTCTGGGAAGCTCCCACCCTACCTGAGCAGAATGCTCTCCCCGGTTATTCCCACCTCCCATAACCTCCGATCCAGTACCAGCACATTATTTAGTTTGCCTCAATACAAAAAGAAAGCAGCTTGATACTCCTTTTCCTGCAGAGCACCACAATTCGCAGAACAACCTCCCGCACACTTTCAAACCTTCCCCAAGCCTAAAATCCTTTAAGAGATCCCTCTCTGCATATCTCAAAACAGAATGCACCTGTCATGGTTGATTATATATTTCCTACCTGTTCTATGTTACATTTTGCATATATTATGTATTAATATTGTTTTTGTATTTTATTGTACCCTATTGTATAAATGCAATGTTTTGTGGACCCAGGACATACTTGAAAACGAGAGAAATCTCAATGTATCCTCCCTGGAAAAATATTTTATAAATAAATAATAATCCACAAACCCCCACAAAGCAATTACTCTATTAGCGTCTGATCCCCCAACCCCCCACAATGCAAAGTACCTAATTAACCTATTAACCTTTAATCCTCTCCCCCCCCCCCACAATGCAAAGTACCTAATAAACATATTAACCCCTAAACTGCCATCCCCCTATTGCAAACTATCTAATAAAACTATTAACCCTTAAACCTCCCTCCTCCCACTTCGCAAACTACCAAAAAAAACTATTAACCCCTAAACCGTCAACCCCCCACAACACAAAGTACCTAATTACACTATTAACCTCTAATCCGTCAACCCCCCACAAGGCAAAGAACCTAATAAACCTAGCAACCTATAAACCGCCAACCCCCCACATCACTATCTAGATAATTACACTATTAACTCCTAATCCACCAACCCCCAACAACGCAAACAATTAATTAACCTATTGACACCTAAACCACCAACCCCCCACATTGCTAAGTATTAATCTAATAACTAAGCCCCATAACCTAACACCCCCCTAAATTAACCCCAATTAAAATACACTAACATAAAATAACAAAATACTATCTACCTTAAAAATTAAGGTCTTCATCTAGGCAGCTTCATCTTCACCCATTGCGGGCCCATCTCCTTTCTTCTTGCCGGAGGTGCGGAGCGGTCGTCGGATGCGCGGAGCGGTCTTGGGAGTTGGGGGTCTTCGGCAACGTGGAGGTCCTCTTCATGCGATCGTCCGCCTCACACTGAAGATTGAATGTAAGGTACCCCTTTTATATTGGGGTACCTTACATTCCTATTGGTTGAAAATTTCAAATCAGCCAATAGGATGAGAGCTGCTTACATTTTCAGCCAATAAGAATGCAAGGTACCCCTATTGGCTTTAGCTTGAGCATTAACCGAAGGTGCGCTAATGACTAACAAGTGAAGTGTCATTGATAGCGCAGGGTGGAGTAGCAGAGATATTAGACATTGTTATCTAATCTGTAGCACTTAGAGACTTGCTATCCCAAATAAAATGTTTATTACATTATAGTCCAGTTTATCTTTAAAAGGGACATAAAACCCCAAATTTCTCTTTCACGATTCAGTCAAAACATTCGGTATTCTATTACCAAATTTTCTCTGTTTTCTTGTTATCCTTTGTTGAAAAGCAGGAAGGTAAGCAGTTCAGGAGTGTGCACATGTAGCAGAACTATATGGCAGCAGTTTTGCAATGTTATACATTAGCAAGAACACTAGATGGCAGCACTATTTCCTGTCATGCAGTACTAATGTTATACATTAGCAAGAGCACTAGATGGCAGCACTATTTCCTGTCATGTGGTACTAATGTTATACATTAGCAAGAACACTAGATGGCAGCACTATTTCCTGTTATGTAGTGCTCCAGACATGCACTCTACCTATCTAGATATCTCTCCAACAGAGAATAGCATGAGAAGGAAGCAAATCTGATAATGTAAGTAAATTGGAAACTTGTTAATAATTATATTCTCTATCTGAATCATAAAAGACATTTTTTGGGTTTCATGTCCTTTTAAAGGAACATGAAACACAGGGTTAGAGGCCTTTGGTAGCAGTCCCCATAGAGTTAAACATTCTATATCTAGACTTTATGTGGCGATTCAATCCTCCCCAAAATATGCCCAAAACCCATATTATGTTAGCGTGGGAACGAGAGTTAGATATAGTTAAAGACAGAAAGAAATAGGAAACATTATTTCAGTCAGGAGATAAAGGCCTATTAAAGGGACAGTCTAGGACAAAATAAACTTTCATGATTCAGATAGGGCATGTAATTTTAAACAATTTTCCAATTTACTTTTATCACCAATTTTGCTTTGTTCTCTTGGTATTCTTAGCTGAAAGCTTAACCTAGGAGGTTCATATGCTAATTTCTTAGACCTTGAAGCCCACCTCTTTCATATTGCATTTTAACAGTTTTTCACTACTAGAGGGTGTTAGTTCACGTATTTCATATAGATAACACTGTGCTCGTGCACGAGAAGTTATCTGGGAGCAGGCACTGATTGGCTAGACTGCAAGTCTGTCAAAAGAACTGGGCAGTTTGCAGAGGCTTAGATACAAGATAATCACAGAGGTTAAAAGTATATTATTATAACTGTGTTGGTTATGCAAAACTGGGGAATGGGTAATAAAGGGATTATCTATCTTTTAAAACAATACAAATTCTGGTGTAGACTGTCCCTTTAAGTGCTGACCTGAAAGAAAACACGAGGAAAACAGTCTTTCGATGGTATCTGACTCCAGTTAGGACATCTCGTATGAGCTCACAGGGGAGCGACTTATGCTATAGAGGTTGTGGGAAAAAAAGTACTTATAGACATATGTGGTGGGAGAGCATACAGGAGGTGTGGAGAAGGCTATCTTTACCTTTAGGCCAACTGATAGATGACAAATTTACTCTTACCATACAACAAGCGTTACTGCATGAACCCATAGATGCTTTTCATAGGTACCTTAACACCTTCATTGGAATCCTATGCACAATCACCAGAATATGTATCACGAGATACTGGAAGATAGGGGCTCCGTCATGGACAGAAATATTTAATAAAATACAACAGATATACACCATGTATGAGGAAACAGCGGGAATTCTAAATAACAGAGAGGTTATGAACAAGATATGGTTTTACTGGATTGGGAAAAAGGAAGATCACTAAGAGTTTGTACTTAGATTGAGCCGAAATTGAGGTGCGGGGTGCGTCCTGGAACAGATGTCTATATATACAAGGTATGTTAACCCCGACGGGAAAGTCACTGTTTTTTTTCATTACCCCCCCCCCCCGTTCTTACTGTTTGATTATAAAACTTGATGACTATTACAGTAAGAAATATTGTTACTATATACTAACATGACAATACGGATAAATTGGCGTGGCTATATTTTAGAGCCTGAAAGGGTAATTTCTTCAAGAGACTATCATTAGAGGAATTAATGTTTCTTTCTAGAAGATGCACAGAAGAACAAAGGTTGATTGAGAGACTCATGGATGCTGTTAACGAAAATTGAATATATAATTGACCTATTAGTTTGTTTTGTAACACGTCATGGCCAAAAACCAGACCTATTGTGCAAGAGAATGCTAAAACTTTAAAAAATGTTCAATAAAAATATTCAAACATAAAGGAACATGAGAGTCAAAATTATGTTTTTGAGATTCAGAAAAAATGTGCTGTCTTTAAATAGAAACGAAACACCTTGTAATTATCAGCTATTTATGTTGTCTCGCTGTTGTCTCAAGCCAATCTGGGATTCAACCTATAGATGACAAGGCTAGCCACGATCATTAAAGGGACAGTCTACACCAGAATTGTTATTGTTTTAAGAGATAGATAATCCCTTTATCAACCATTCTCCAGTTTTGCATAACCAACACAGTTAGATTAATATACTTTTTACCTCTGTGATTACCTTGTATCTAAGCCTCTGCAGACTGCCCCCTTATTTCAGTTATTTTGACAGGCATGCATTTTAGCCAATCAGTGCTGACTTCTAGGAACTCTGCGTGCGTGAGCACAGTGTTATCTATATGACACACATGAACTAACACCCTCTAGTGGTAAAAAAAACTGTCAAAATGCCCTGAGAGAAGAGGCTTCAAGGGCTTAGAAATTAGCACATGAACCTCCTAGGTTTAGCGTTCAACTAAGAATATCAAAAGAACAAAGCAAAATTGGTGATAAAAGTAAATTGGAAAAGTGTTTAAAATTACATGCCCTAGCTGAATCACGAAAGTTTATTTCGGACTAGACTATCCCTTTAAGTTGTTATAAACTGCATTGTTTTGTAGCTGCTATATGTTGAAGCCAATTAGGGTCAGATATGGAGCAGGGTTAGGCATGAGAAGTCAGCAATGTGCATTTCAAGTTCTACACATTCTTATCCATGTAAATCATGGTTGGTTCTTAACCTGGTCACAGAGGTTGCAACACAACTAACAAGTGGAACTGATAGGAAGGAGGATAATCTTTGCTGTCTTTTCTTGTTTTTCTCATTTAAATTTCCATGCACACCTTTTACCTCACTTCTTCTCTTGAGAAGAACACAGGGCATGTTACAAATAAAGAAGCTAATTTATAGCTATTTATACTTCCAAATAAGTTGGGGTGGTACCATAATGTTTGGGCACTTAAAGGGACACTGAACCCAATTTTTTTCTATCGTGATTCAGATAGAGCATGCAATTTTAAGCAACTTTCTAATTTACTCCTATTATCAAATTCTGTTCATTCTTTGGGTATCTTTATTTGAAATGCAAGAATGTAAGTTTAGATGCCGGCCCATTTTTGGTGAACAAACTGTGTTGTTCTTGCTGATTGGTGGGTAAATTCACCTACCAATAAACAAGTGCTTTCCATGGTCTGAACCAAAAAAATAGCTTAGATGCCTTCTTTTTCAAATAAAGAAAGCAAGAGAACGAAGAAAAATTGATAATAGGAGTAAATTAGAAAGTTGCTTAAAATTGCATGCTCTATATGAATCACGAAAGAAAAAATTTGGGTTCAGTGTCCCTTTAACCCCTTAACGACCAAGGACGTACGCCACACGTCCTCAAAAAAAAGTCAGTTAATGACCGAGGACGTGTGGCGTACGTCCTTGGTCTGGAAAGCAGCTGGAAGCGATCCTGCTCTCTTCCAGCTGCTTTCCGGTTATTGCAGTGATGCCTTGATATGGAGGCATCCTGCAATAACCCCCCTTGGCCATCCGATGCAGAGAGAGCCACTCTGTGGCCCTCTCTGCACCGGACATCGATGGCCGGTATCGTTGGTGGGTGGAGCTTACGTGGGAGGCGGGAGGCGGGTGGCGGCCATCGGTGCGCTATGTGGAGTGGAGGGGGCGTGATCGGGAGCGGGAGCTAGGGGGGCGCGCACGGGGGCGCGCGCGTGCACGGGGGTGGTGGGCGGGCGCGTGCACGGGGCGGGAGCGGGTGGGAACCGCTACACTACAGAAAAAAAAAGTTGAAAAGTTGAAAAAAAAACCCCACTAAAATGCAATCTAAGGGTCCTGGAAGGGGTTGGGGGTTGGTCTCGGTGGGGGGGGGAAAGCTACACTACAGAAAAGGGAATTTAAAAAAAAAAAAGGCACATTTTGTTACAAAACTGGGTACTGGCAGACAGCTGCCAGTACCCAAGATGGCGCCCATTATTGCAGAGGGGAAGGGTTAGAGAGCAGTTTGGTGGGGGATCAGTGAGGTTGGGGTCTAAGGGGGGATCCTACACATCAGCATATGTAAATATGCTTTTTTTTTTTTTTTTTTTTAAAAAGGGCCAAATACCTTTTATTTTAGTACTGGCAGAGTTTCTGCCAGTACTTAAGATGACGGGGACAATTGTGGGGTGGGGGAGGGAAGAGAGCTGTTTGGGAGGGATCAGGGGGTCTGATGTTTCAGGTGGGAGGCTGAGCTCTACACTAAAGCTAAAATTAACCCTGCAAGCTCCCTACAAGCTACATAATTAACCCCTTCACTGCTAGCCATAATACACGTGTGATGCGCAGCGGCATTTAGAGGCCTTCTAATTACCAAAAAGCAATGCCAAAGCCATATATGTCTGCTATTTCTGAACAAAGGGGATCCCAGAGAAGCATTTACAACCATTTGTGCCATAATTGCAGAAGGTGTTTGTAAATAATTTCAGTGAGAAACCAAAAATTGAGAAAAAATTAACGTTTTTTTTAATTTGATCGCATTTAGCGGTGAAATGGTGGCATGAAATATACCAAAATTGGCCTAGATCAATACTTGGGGTTGTCTACTACACTACACTAAAGCTAAAACTACCCCAAAAAGCTCCCTACATGCTCCCTAATTAACCCCTTCACTGCTGGGCATAATACACGTGTGGTGCGCAGTGGCATTTAGCGGCCTTCTAATTACCAAAAAGCAACACCAAAGTCATATATGTCTGCTATTTCTGAACAAAGGGGATCCCAGAGAAGAATTTACAACCATTTATGCCATAATTGCACAAGCTGTTTGTAAATAATTTAAGTTAGAAACCAAAAGTTTGTGAAAAAAATTTGTGAAAAGTGAACGATTTTTTCTATTTGATTGCATTTGGCGGTGAAATGGTGGCATGAAATATACCAAAATGGGCCTAGATCAATACTTTGGGTTGTCTACTAAAAAAAAATATATACATGTCAATGGATATTCAGAGATTCCTGAAAGATATCAGTGCTCTAATGTAACTATCGCTAATTTTGAAAAGAAATGGTTTGGAAATAGCAAAGTGCTACTTGTATTTATGGCCCTATAGTTTACAAAAAAAGCAAAGAACATGTAAACATTGGGTATTTCTAAACTCAGGACAACATTTAGAAACTATTTAGCATGGGTGTTTTTTGGTGGTTGTAGATGTGTAACAGATTTTGGGGGTCAAAGTTAGAAAAAGTGTGTTTTTTTCCATTTTTTCCTCATATTTTATAATTTTTTTATAGTAAATTATAAGATATGATGAAAATAATGGTATCTTTAGAAAGTCCATTTAATGGCGAGAAAAACGGTATATAATATGTGTGGGTACAGTAAATGAGTAAGAGGAAAATTACAGCTAAACACAAACACCTCAAAAATTTAAAAATAGCCTTGGTCCCAAACGGAAAGAAAATGGAAAAGTGCTGTGGTCATTAAGGGGTTAACAAAGCTCACATTAATTTTATTATTAAGTTAAACTCCATCATTTGATTGGTCAGGATGCATTGAAGGAAAAAAAAAATCTCTTAAAGGGCCACTGTAAGTAAATATTTTCTATGCCTGTTACTAACTAACTACCCCAAATAAGCTTTTTATCAATAGCATTTCATTAACATATCTCTACCGTATATCAGAAATCTTGTCTGCAAATTTAATTGTTTTCCAAACCCACTCCGTGGGTATCCTTTGCTCTGTACCAATCCGTTTACAATACCTAGGTTTCAAAATGGCGCTTTAAACACAAAGTTATTGGTTTAAGTATTTTGAACACTCAGTGCTGAAAATAGTGGGCAGGATAACGTGACATCATCGGCGAATAAAAGATATAACTTTTAGAACGTTATGAAACTTCGTTTTGGAGAAAATATAGGTCAGTAGGTTTTAATTAATGTTTATTAACTTTAATATGTTAGTTGTTTAGCTTAAAAATTATAACAGAAAGTAATCCTTTAAAGGGACAGTCTAGACCCAATACATAATTGTTACATACCAGAGAAGCATCCTGCAACTGGCCCCCTTATCTATAAGCTTGTAAGAAGTACATAAAACATTTAAATACATTCATTCTTTTGTTAGGAGAGGAAAATGGTCGCCAAGCTCCTCCCACCTATTGCATATATATTTTGGTATGTCAAGTTTCTACAATCACAATGGAATCTTAAATAAGTTTCCTTACTGGCACACACTGATTTGTGCATGTGCAATTTGAAATAGCTAACTGAAAAATATTAAACGTGCACTACTAAACTGCCATACAAGAAAATAGCTAACTAGACAAGCATAAAGCTGTGGGCGGAGCTTGGCGGCCAGTTTCAGCTGATTACAAACAATGATTATTTTAAAAGTTTCATGTAGTTCTAACAAGCTTATGGATGTGGACACCGTTGCAAGATGCGTGTCTAATATGTAGCAATAAGTAATAAAGAATAAATATTGGGTCTAGACTGTCCATTTAAGATGTTGGTTGAATTGATTTCCATTGATTTTGACTAGCCTTTAATTGGAATTACGTGCAATTATGATAAACTAGACTCATACCTAGAAGATAGCAACTTGTTTTGTACAATGCATCCATTTACACTACAGTAGATATGTGCAATTGGTTTGAACATAAATGCAAATTTGTAACGAAACAGGGATATTTGTTTAGTTTAGCACTCCAAAATGTAAAGAAATTGAATAAATATTGATGAAATTCTTCAGTATTCATTAATGTCCTTTAACAATTTTTTTTAGGGGTTAATACTTACCTTTAGCGTGCTGGAGAGCCGCGTTTTCTCTGTCCACTTTTTTTTACAAAGTCCCGTGCTGCAATAATAGAAGGCTTAGCTCGGCAGCACCCAGGGGTCAATTTATCAAAGGCTTTCCCCAGCCTTTGAGCCCCTACGGCTGCAGGTTCTCACAAGAGAACCTGCTTGCCGTATTTAACAAGCAGCAGTCATCAGACCGCTGCTTTCCTAACCTTTCGCCACCTCTAAGGTGGTAAAATTCAATCTCCGCGGTCGAGTCCGACCGGGGAGATTGACAGCTCCTGCCCGCGCGTGATTGACTGTGCGCAGGCAGGGGGCTGGATCGCACGTGAGTGCAAAATAGCGCTCGTGTGCAATGGTAAATTCTTCCAGGAAAATTCGCCCCACCAGAGGCGAGCTGCGGTGGACAGGGGCGTGTATATGCGCCCCTGTCTGTCTCAGCTTGATAAATCTAGCCCTAAAGAGAAGGTCTTTTAGTGAAGGCCCTGAGAGCCACCACCCTACACCTCCTATTAGCACGGCCGGGATCCAGTAAAGAAGAGGACCTGGTCAGTGATGATCTCCAAAGCGATAGAGTATAAAGCTGCAGGGGAACTTTTTCACCTGTAGCTTTGTAACATTTACATGTGTTTAATAAAAATTAATGTAAATGTTCTAAGCATAATCAGTATTTGTTTAGTTTAAAACAAAATAAATAGAGACTAGTGCAGTCAAAATATTAGACTGAATCAAATTTAAAGGGATTGGATTGGTATTCTTAGTTGAAAGCTAAACCTAGATAGGCTTATATGCTAATTTCTAAGCCCTTGAAGGCGCCTCTTATCTGAATGCATTTGACAGTCTTTCACAGCTAGAGGGCGTTAGTTCATGTGTGTCATATAGATAACACTGTGCTCATGCACATGACGTTATTTAAAAGTCAGCACTAATTGCCTGAAATGCAAATCTGTCAAAAGATCTGAGATAAGGAGGCAGTCTGCAGAAGCTTAGATACAAGGTAATTATAGAGGTAAAAAAGTATATTAATAACAGTGTTGGTTATATAAAACAAAAGGGATTATCTATCTTTTTTAATACTATTTTTGGTGTTTACAATCCCTTTAATATGGCTGCATATGTAAACACTACAGTATCTGAAACACTGCACATATCTAGGCCATCTGAGTCGATACATCTGAGACAATTCTGACAATTTATACATATTTACAAAATGTGTTAAAAATAGAAAACAAATCCTTTTTTTCTTCTAGTTATGATTTTGCATTTTGCTAAAACATAACTGGAAAAAACATTATGTATAATATTAAATATTAAAACAATTACACCATGGAATACAAGACCAGTTAGTACGGCTACACCGGATAAACAGACGAGAGATCTTCAAGGTATGGTAAAAAAGGATTTATTGGGCAAAAGCATAAAACCAAAAATGTACTGACATAGTCAAAAACAAGTAGAAAGGTGCTCACTCCCGTGTCGGAGTGAGCAAAAAGTAGCAAAAAAGAAACAGTATACGCATTTCGTGTGGGGCTGCCGCACTTGATCACTACATGGTTTTATGCTTTTGCCCAATAAATCCTTTTTTACCATACCTTGAAGATCTCTCGTCTGTTTATCCGGTGTAGCCGTACTAACTGGTCTTGTATTGGCTGTTGCTTGTTGGACGTTCTGGGCGGAGACTCCTCCTGTATGGCTCCTGGATTCTGACGTCAGCGGATAGGAGGGGGCGCAAGTGTGTACACGCAGAAGAAACGCCGAAGAAAGCGCTGTGTGGCATTGACTGTTAAGAAGACGGGTAAGCACTGCTTCTTTATTGTGTTGATGTTACACCATGGAATATTTGTCAGTAAATGCTGAAAATATATAATATGGCTTTGCAGTACATTTCAGATCTTTCTTATCTGATAAAATAAGGTGGTAAAAGAATTCTTAAATTTTGGTGAATGGCTACAAATTTTCTCAAGCCTCTTAAGATTTTACTATTTTTTCCCCCTGCAGTACTTTTTAGTTTTTAAAAGACTGAAGCAATCACTCATAGGTAGAAGCAAAGGCGCGTTTAAACAGTCTGCATGATTAATGACTTGATAAAACTGCTTAAAATGTTACTTACCATCATAAGAAACTATTTGAAGGACTCTCCCAAAAAAGCATATATTTTGAGTTTTGGAATCGGGAACAAAAATAATGCTTTTGTGTGACGGTCAGATCTAGAAACAATTGTCTCTATTTAGCTTCTCAGCTTGCTGGAAAGAGGGGTTTACACCAGTTCCATCACCTAGAATGAAAGAGACACCATTCTTACCTCCAGTGCATCCAACAGATAATTAGCTCAGTGACATGTATAATTACAAAGCATTGCAACCCTTCTTGGTGCCAACAAATAAAGATGCAGCGAGACACAGAAGTTATATTGTATCATTCCACATCTTCATTCTTCGGTTACAATTTAAGGGAATTTATTTGAATTCTAATTTGATTCTCTAGCCCTTGAGCAGATTGAGCTTGCATTCTATTGGCTGATCGGAACAGCCAATAGAATGCGAGCTCAATCTGATTGGCTGATTGGATCAGCCAATCGGATTGAACTTGATTCTGATTGGCTGATTCCATCAGCCAATCAGAAAATTCCTACCTTAATTCCGATTGGCTGATAGAATCCTATCAGCCAATCGGAATTCGAGGGACGCCATCTTGGATGACGTCCCTTAAAGGAACAGTCATTCGTCGTTCAGTCGTCGGGCCGGATGGATGTTCCGCGCTGGAGGTCTTCAGGATCCTGCCGCTTCGCTCCGGATGGATGCTGCTTGGATGAAGACTTCAATCGGATGGAAGATCCTCTTCTGCCCCGCTTGGATGAAGACTTTGACCGGATCATGGACCTCTTCAGCCCCCCGCTTGGATCAGGACATCGGAGGAGCTCTTCAGGACGGATCGGTGAACCTGGATGGTGAAGACAAGGTAGGAAGATCTTCAGGGGCTTAGTGTTAGGTTTATTTAAGGGGGGTTTGGGTTAGATTAGGGGTATGTGGCTGGTGGGTTGTAATGTTGGGGGGGGGGTATTGTATGTTTTTTTTTACAGGCAAAAGAGCTGAAATTCTTGGGGCATGCCCCGCAAAGGGCCCTGTTCAGTGCTGGTAAGGTAAAAGAGCTTTTACCTTTTTTAATTTAGAATAGGGTAGGGAATTTTTTATTTTGGGGGGCTTTGTTATTTTATTAGGGGGCTTAGAGTAGGTGTAATTAGTTTAAAATTGTTGTAATATTTTTCTTGTGTTTGTAAATATTTTTTTATTTTTTGTAACTTAGTTCTTTTTTATTTTTTGTACTTTAGCTAGTTTATTTAATTGTATTTATTTGTAGGAATTGTGTTTAATTAATTTATTGATAGTGTAGTGTTAGGTTAATTGTAGGTAATTGTAGGTAGTTTATTTAATTAATTTATTGATAGGGTAGTGTTAGGTTTAATTATATCTTAGGTTAGGATTTATTTTACAGATAAATTTGTTATTATTTTAACTAGGTAACTATTAAATAGCTATTGTACCTGGTTAAAATAATTACCAAGTTGCCTGTAAAATAAATATTAATCCTAAAATAGCTATAATATAATTATAATTTATATTGTAGCTATATTAGGATGTATTTTACAGGTAAGTATTTAGCTTTAAATAGGAATAATTTATTTAATAAGAGTTAATTTATTTCGTTAGATGTAAATTATATTTAAGTTAGGGGGGTGTTAGTGTTAGGGTTAGACTTAGCTTTAGGGGTTAATCCATTTATTATAGTAGCGGTGAGCTCCGGTCGTCAGATTAGGGGTTAATAATTGAAGTTAGGTGTCGGCGATGTTAGGGAGGGCAGATTAGGGGTTAATACTATTTATGATAGGGTTAGTGAGGCGGATTAGGGGTTAATAACTTTATTATAGTAGCGCTCAGGTCCGCTCGGCAGATTAGGGGTTAATAAGTGTAGGCAGGTGGAGGCGACGTTGAGGGGGGCAGCTTAGGGGTTAATAAATATAATATAGGGGTCGGCGGTGTTAGGGGCAGCAGATTAGGGGTACATAAGGATAACGTAGGTGGCGGCGCTTTGCGGTCGGCAGATTAGGGGTTAATTATTGTAGGTAGCTGGCGGCGACGTTGTGGGGGGCAGATTAGGGGTTAATAAATATAATATAGGGGTCGGCGATGTTAGGGCAGCAGATTAGGGGTACATAGGGATAACGTAGGTTGCGGCGGTTTACGGAGCAGCAGATTAGGGGTTAAAAAAAATATGCAGGGGTCAGCGATAGCGGGAGCGGCAGATTAGGGGTTAATAAGTGTAAGGTTAGGGGTGTTTAGACTCGGGGTACATGTTAGAGTGTTAGGTGCAGACGTAGGAAGTGTTTCCCCATAGGAAACAATGGGGCTGCGTTAGGAGCTGAACGCTGCTTTTTTGCAGGTGTTAGGTTTTTTTTCCAGCTCAAACAGCCCCATTGTTTCCTATGGGGATATCGTGCACGAGCACGTTTTTTAGGCTGGCCGCGTCCGTAAGCAACTCTGGTATCGAGAGTTGCATTTGCGGTAAAAATGCTCTACGCTCCTTTTTTGGAGCCTAACGCAGCATTTGTTTGAACTCTCGATACCAGAGTTAAATTTATGGTGCGGCCAGAAAAAAGCCCGCGGAGCGTTAACAGCCCATCTACCGCCAAACTCCAAATCTAGGCCTTAGAGAGATAGCACTTTACAACACTATATGTTTCTATATATCGCTGTCTGATACAATGTTTGTATAGCCAATTTAGGATTTAGTCCGCTTTTAATCTAGCGAGTGTTAAGGAATTTTTTTTACATATTTTATTTTTAATATAATCCTGGAATTACAGGGAGACGTCCCTAAGTAAAGTTTTATGTATTGTGTATATTATGCATATCAACGTTTATTAAATTTGGTAACTATTTTTATATGGTGTGTATACTTTTAGCCCAAGGGAGCACTCACTCTATCTTGAAGCGTAGACTTCGCTAGTGTTTATACCAAGAGAACAAAGCAAATTTGATGATAAAAGTAAATTAGAAAGTTGATTGAAATTGTATGCCCTATCTGAATCATGAAATGTTTAATTTTGACTAGACTGTGCCTTTAAAGGAATATACTCAAAATATACATTGGGATATTTGACCCTGCATATTTAAATGCATTTTAAAAAGGTATTATTATTATTTAAATACATTCAACAATAATAATTAAAATATAATCTATAAATAATCATATTGTTACCTCCACATTTGTTGCACATATTTTGCTTTATATATATATTAAGGAAATTCTCAAATGCAGTTTATTATATTGGGAAATCTGACAAAAGCTATGGGATCCATTTACTAAGTAGCGGGTGGACAAAATGCACAACCAGAGAGACAGTTTAAAGTTTGCAGGCAGTAGATGAGCAATGTCTTTTGCCTGCATTTATTATTGCACAAGCAAATGGATGTGCAGCCATGCCCCCTGCTCTTGTGCAACTTAATGTATGAAAGCAGGGCCTGTCAATCACCTTGGATAGATGAGACCTGCACTGCAAGAGCCAAAGCTCTATTCATAACTAAATAAATGCTACTGTGAGTGTAGGAAAAACAGATGTGTTGGTGATCACATTCAAAATGTGGAGCCCTTTGATATCTTCAATACAAAACCAATATTGCAGTGCATGGGTAAGATTTTCCATGATCTTGTTTTAAACCAGTAATAAATACAGAAGTACAACAATGATTAAAACATTATTATTATCGGTTATTTGTTGAGTGCTAACAGATTCCGCAGCGCTAACACCTTCATCCTGCAGAAGTAAAGACATGGGCTAACGCATTTCGCCTGCATCTTACTCATATACCACCACCCATAACTAGCTCAAAGAGATGCTCCGCAAATAGATTAGAAAATAATTTGAGTTATTGAAAGATCATTGAGTAACTATCAGAAGCATTATATTTTTGTGCCATATATTTTTGGAACATTGATGTTTGTGGGCTCTTTTCACAAGCAATATTTACTATGTAATCCAAGAGCACTGATTTGTGGACAATTCTCATTTTAGAATAGAGAATATTCAGCAAAAACCTGGACCCAAGTTATGCATAGTAAAACATGTTTTCAATATACTGTCATTATTTATTTTGCCCCTTTTTCGTGTATCTCTGAAACGTTAAGATTTTCTGATTCTCGGAAAACTGAAAAAATACATTGCTAACATTAAGGCTAACCCAGTTGCATATATTTCCCTAACTTGCTTTAACAAAGAAGAACTGAAAACAATGCACTTTAAACTATCAATATATTACTAGCCTTGTTGACTCAACCAAATAGTTGGTGGAATTTGGCTATTGAAAAACAATTACAGCAAACAAGATATGAATTTGTTTTGACTGAAATGTTAATCTATAGCAACAACAGAAATGTCTTTTAATTGCAAGATGCTTACAGTTCCTTTATGTCTGTGACCTGCATAAGTAGCCGTATGAGTTTCATTCACACCTCACTCTTGGTGAAGTGTTATATCCTTATCAGACACTTGGAATAACTCAGTAAATGAGTCTGGTATGAAGCACAGGCTGGTGCAAATAATTAATCTTGCAGTAGTCTGTTTGTATTCAGGAAGCAGTGACTGTGAGCATGATCCTGGGCAGACTCCAGGTGATTCTTAAAGAAACATGAAGTAAAAATGAAAAGCTCATGATTCAGTTAAAGCATGCAAGTTTAATAAACTTTTCAATTTACTTATTTTATCAAATTTTCTTTGTTCTCTCAGTATCCTTTTGTTGACAAGGGTGTCTTCCGCACTGTATTACAGCAGTGATTACAAAAATGTACAACATTGTTACTTTATTTCAAATACTGCTGCCATATAGTGCCCAAGAAGCGTGCATACTTCTGAGCTACCTAGATATGCTCTTCAAGAAAGGATACCAATATAACAAAGTAAATGTGATAAATAGGAAAGTGTATTTTAATTTGTTTTTTCGATTGCATACTCTAAACCACAATCTGACTTCTATGTCCCTTTCATTTATGAATACCATCAACATTGTTGTGTTTTACGTCTGTACTTTCTATCCCCATTCTATCTGTTTACGACCAGATTTAACAATGAGCGGGAAGACAGGGTCGTACATCTCCACCCAGCATCGCATCAAGCAGTTAGCAATACGCCGTCTGCATTCATTATTGCACTCTGCGGAAAGTGTGCAACGCCGCCCCCTGCTTGGGCGCAGCTAATCATGCGGGAGCAGGGGCTTTCAATCTCTCTGGTTGGAAAAGTCTGGGGGGATTGAGATACACCACAAAACAGTTGTCGTAAAGGGTTATAAAGCATCGATCCTGAGGTATTTACTTCTTTTCTTTCTTTTTTTTCCTTTCTACCCTTTATTGGAGTTAAACAGATATTAAAGGACATTAAACTGAAAATTCCATTCCCCTAAAGAGACATTAAAAAAAGAGAGAAAGAGATGCACTCAAATGAGAATGAACATGAGCTGTAAAAACGTCCTTGCTTATTTATAAAGCCAGTGCCACAATGCTGCACAGTGATTGGATAATATATATAGGAACTTGGTTACATCTGTCCTTAAAGGGATAGTAAACACCAAAAATGTTATTGTTTAAAAAGATAATGCCTTTATTTACCATTCCCCAGTTTTGCATAACCAACACTGTTATAGAAATATACTTTTTACCTCTGTAATTACCTTGTATCTAAGCTTCTGCTGACTGCTGACTGCTGACTGCCTCCTTATCTCAGATCTTTTGACAGACTTGCATTTTAGTCAATTAGTGCTGACATTTATTTGTATAGCGCCGCCAAATTCCGTAGCGCTGGGTACAATGATAGGGGTATACAATGACAAAGATTTGTGATAAAATACAAAACATAACAAGACTAAACAAATCTAGCACAGGAGGAAGAGGGCCCTGCTCTGGAGAGCTCACAATCTATAGGTTTAGGGTGCGGAGACATAAGGTTGGGGTAGCTTGTTACATCGGTTGTATTTGCAGCAGTGAGTCAGGCAGTTTGTGTACATATATTAGTTTGGTTCGGATGAGGAATGGAGGAGAGATGGTAAGCCTCTCTGAATAGGTGAGTTTTCAAGGATCGTCTGAAGCTATACAAGGTTGGAGACAGTCTGATGGAGCGGGGTAGAGAGTTCCAGAGGACAGGAGCAGCACGTGCGAAGTCTTGGAGGCGGGAGTGGGATGTAGAGATAACAGGAGTGTAGAGACGTAGGTCAGAGGTTGATCGAAGAGGACGGGATGGGGAGTATTTCACGATGAGAGAGGAAATATAGTTGGGAGTTAGACTGTTGAGTGCTTTGTAGGTTAGGGCTAATACTTTAAATTGTATTCTGGAGTGTATGGGGAGCCAGTGAAGAGACTGGCAGAGCGGAGCAGCTGATGTAGATCGTCGACATAGGTGGATGAGTCTAGCAGAAGCATTCATAATAGATTGGAGGGAGGAGAGGCGGTGTTTTGGAAGGCCAATTAAGAATAGATTGCAATAATCAATGCGTGACAGGATGAGGGAATGAATAAGTATTTTTGTAGTTTTTTGAGTAAGGAAGGGACGAATTCTGGAAATGTTGCGTAGGTGTGAACGGCAGGATTTGGTAAGCGTTTGTATATGTGGGTTGAATGAGAGTTCTGAGTCTAGTGTGACCCCAAGGCAACGGACCTGGGGTAAGGTGTTGAGAATAGAGTCTCAAACCATCAGAGAAATGTCAGGTGTCGGATGTCTCGAAGAGGGGGGATAAGAAGCAGCTCAGTTTTGGACAGATTGAGTTGGAGGTAGTGTGAAGACATCCAAGAGAAAATTGCAGAGAGGCAGTCAGAAATCTGGTTGAGTAAAGAGGGAGAGACATCAGGAGAGGAAAGATAGATTTGGGTATCATCAGCATATAGATGGTACTGGAATCCAAAGGACGCTATAAGTTTTCCAAGGCAGGATGTATAAAGAGAGAAAAGCAAGGGACCCAAGACAGAGCCTTGCGGTACTCCAACTGAGAGAGGCATAGGATCACAAGATATGTTGTTAAAGGAAACTGAAAACGAGCGGTTTGAAAGATATGATGCATACCAGGAGAGGGCTGTGTCTCAGATGCCAAATGAATGTAGTATTTTTAGGAGGAGAGGATGGTCAACTGTATCAAAAGCTGCGGACAGGTCAAGAAGAATTAGTAAGGAGTAATGGCCTTTTGTTTTAGCTGATAACAGGTCATTTGTTACTTTAGCAAGAGCGGTTTCTGTTGAGTGTTTAGGGCGGAAACCAGATTGTAGTTGATCAAGTAAGGAGTAGTCGTTTGCAATAATTTTGAAGCAAAGGGAAGTAAGAAGACCGGTCGATAGTTAGAAGGCGTCGAGGAGTCAAGCGAGGGCTTTTTTAGGATTGGTATGATTGACGCATGCTTGAAAGTGTCAGGAAATGTGCCAGCAGTGAGAGATTGGTTAAAGAGATGAGTTAGGGTAGGGGTTAGTGAAACAGAGAGAGAGGGAATAAGTCGTGAAGGAATAGGGTCAAGTGGGCAAGTTGTGAGATGAGCCGAGGATAGGAGTGCAGAGACTTCTTCCTCTGTTACAGGAGGGAAATAGCATAGATTTTTGTTAATAGAAGGGGTGGGTAGGATCGCAGGGTTTGTGTGGTGCGAGGTGCAGATCTCTTTTCTAATGGTGTCAATTTTATTTTTGAAGTGATCAGCAATAATTTGAGCAGTGAGGTTGGTAGTGGGAGGGGGGGCAGGCGGACGTAGAAGGGAGTTAAAGGTTGAGAACAATGTTAGCAATATGAAACACGTGAACTAACGCCCTCCAGCTGTGAAAATTTTTCAAATGCATTCAGATAAGAGGCAGCCTTCAAGGGCTGAGAAATTAGCATATGAGAACAAGGCAAATTTGATGATAAAAGCAAAATAGAACCTTGTTTAAGATTACATGCCCTATCTGAATCATGAAAGTTTAATTTGGACTTTACTATCCCTTTGACTGGCTACAATGGAAGATAAACAACAATCTCAATGGGTGTATCCTGGGCCTAGAAAACAATGTACATTCTTCTAACTAAATGACAGTTATGAATATTTTTTTAAAAATATTTTCCATGCACATTTTTTTATAATGCAGTGCATACTTACTGATGCAGAAATTAAAATCTCTTGAAACTAAAAAAAGTAATGCAAAATTTGTTAGACCATGCTTACTTCTGAATTAGTATATCCCTTTAATGTGAAGTAATCTGAACAACCTACATGGGTTTTCTGAAGTTAAAATGTCTTGTTTTAGATATAAAAAAGTGCAAAAAAACCTGATCCGAAAAATGTTTTCTGATAGACTAGGATAGCATTGGTAAATGTTCTCAAAACAAAGTATCTGACATTTACCCAGTGGGAAGTAATTTGAAAACCAATAGAAAACTATGTTTTCTAATTAACTGAATTTAAAACAGCTGATCCCAGTCTGTAAAACCATTCAAACCTCTCTCCTAACAGATTTGGAATTGACTTCATTGATAATGTTGTTATTTCTGCATGAACATAATTTCTTTGTTAAGTACATACATTTGAGTATTCAGAAAACGAAAAAGAGGGTAAAACTCCCAAGTATAGTTTTTTTTCTTTATTTTTTATTTAAAGGGACACTGTTGTCAACATTTTCCTATTACATACATGAAACAGTATCAGTTAAACACCAGTTTAACAAAATCTTTATAGTGTGTGTTGTGATGCCCCAATATAAATATTTATCTTGGCTTTAATTTAGCACTGTGAAAATGCTTCAGTACTAAGGGGAACCGCTGCTCGGGCTGATTGACACCCCCTGTGTGAATCTGCAGGGGACGGCATTGCACAAGCAGTTCACAAGAACTGCTTGTGCAATGATAAATGCAGACAGCACATGCTGTTGGCATTCATCGATGTCTGTCGGACATGATCCGCTGAGCTGACCATGTCGTACAGACCAGTGATAAATCGGCCCCCAAGTATGCTATTTTAAGCAACTTTCTAATTTACTCCTATGATCAATTTTTATTTGTTCTCTTGGTCTCTTTGTTTGAAAAAGCAGGAATGTAAGCTTACAAGCCGGCCCATCTTTGGTTCTGCACCTGGGTAGCGCTTGCTGATTGGTGGTTAAATGAATTACTGCATTAGTCTCAATGTTAGGGGCATATTATTATTATACATAGCTTTTAGTAAGTCTGAGTTGTGAAAAAGTTACTTTTTTGTATTTAGTTATATCCCATGAACGGCTTAGAAGCCATCAAAGTTGCTGCTGTGTATCTTGTGCTCCCTTCGTAATCTGCCCTATATCTTTTAGTAAAAGGGCCCTTCATGACATTCTCAAAGTGAAAATAGAGTAAGACCAGCATCAGTGCTTATAGAGTGTGCAAGCTACCAGAGAAACCGTGGGGTCGATCCGATATAAAGCGTCGCCCGCAAAAGCCGGCGACGCCAATATTTACGCTGATTTGGTATCACATATACGGCGTAACCTAGAAGTTACGCGCGTATATTTCTGCCGTCACCCGTAGTTTTTTGGGCCATAGGCAGGTATACCAAACCAGCGCAGTTTGGTATCCAATATGCAGCGTAAGGACTTACGTGGCGAAAATGGAGAAAACTTACTCCATTTTCACCTCGCCACAAAAAGCAGCCGTAAGAAGCCTTACGCTGACTATTGGAGCCCCGTAACTCCCTAAACTGGCTTCTAAAATAAACCTAACACCTAACGCATGCGCAATGTCTATCTCCCTGTCAACCGCGATCTTCTAAAATAAACCTAACACCTAACGCATGCGCAATGTCTATCTCCCTGTCAACCGCGATCTTCTAAAATAAACCTAACACCTAACGCATGCGCAATGTCTATCTACCTGTCAACCACGATCCCCCCCCCCGAAATCCCTAATAAAGTTATTAACCCCTAAACCGCCGCTCCCGGACCCCGCCGCCATCTACATAAACTAACCCCCTACTGTGAGCCCCTAAAACCGCCGCCATCTACCTTATCTATCCCCTAATTAGAACCCCTTACACCGCTGTCATCTACCTTATCTATCCCGTAATCTGACCCCTTACACCGCCGCCACCTATATAAAAATTATTAACCCCTAATTTAATCTACCTACCCCGCCGCCAGCTATGTTATCTATATTAACCCTAAGTATATTATAGTTAATATAGTTATTACATTATATATATTAACTATATTAACCCTAATTATATTAGGGTTAATATAGTTAATATAGTTACTATAGTATTTATATTAACTATATTAACTCTATCTAACCCTAACACCCCTAACTAAATTTATATTAAATTAATCTAATTCATTTATAAACTAAAATATTCCTATTTAAATCTAAATACTTACCTATAAAATAAACCCTAAGATAGCTACAATATAATTAATAATTACATTGTAGCTATGTTAGGGTTAATATTTATTTTACAGGTAAATTGTTAATTATTTTAACAAGTTATAATAGATATTAAATAGTTATTAACTATTTAATATCTACCTAGTTAAAATAATTACCCAATTACCTGTAAAATAAATCCTAACCTAAGTTATAAATACACCTACACTATCAATAAATTTAATAAACTACAAACATCTATCTAAAAATACAATTAAATTAACTAAACTAAATTACAAAAAAAAACAAACACTAAATTACAAAAAATAAAAAAAAGATTACAAGATTTTTAAGCTAATTACACCTATTCTAAGCCCCCTAATAAAATAATAAACCCCCAAAATAAAAAAAATTCCCTGCCCTATTCTAAATTAAACAAATTTCAAAGCTCTTTACCTTACCAGCCCTTAAAAGGGCCTTTTGTGGCGCATGCCCCAAAGAATTCAGCTCTTTTGCATACAACAAATACAATCCCCCCCCCCATTACAACCCACCACCCACATACCCCTATTCTAAAACCACCCAAACCCCCCTTAAAAAAGCCTAACACTACCCCCCTGAAGATCTCCCTACCTTGTCTTCACCACACCGGGCCGAACTCCTGATCCGATCCGGGCGATGTCTTCCTCCAAGCGGCAAAGAAGAATTCTTCCTCCGGCGACGTCTTCCTCCAAGCGGCAAAGAAGAATTCTTCCTCCGGCGACGTCTTCCTCCAAGCGGCAGCAAAGTCTTCATTCTTCCGGCGGCATCTTCAATCTTCTTTCTTCGCTCCGCCGCCGCGGAGCATCCATCCAGGCCGACGACTGAACGACGAATGAGGTACCTTTAAATGACGTCATCCAAGATGGCGTCCGCCGAATTCCGATTGGCTGATAGGATTCTATCAGCCAATCGGAATTAAGTTAAAAAAATCTGATTGGCTGATTGAATCAGCCAATCAGATTCAAGTTCAATCCGATTGACTGATCCAATCAGTCAATCAGATTGAGCTCGCATTCTATTGGCTGTTCCGATCAGCCAATAGAATGCGAGCTCAATCTGATTGGCTGATTGGATCAGCCAATCGGATTGAACTTGAATCTGATTGGCTGATTCAATCAGCCAATCAGATTTTTTTAACTTAATTCCGATTGGCTGATAGAATCCTATCAGCCAATCGGAATTCGGCGGACGCCATCTTGGATGATGTCATTTAAAGGTACCTCATTCGTCGTTCAGTCGTCGGCCTGGATGGATGCTCCGCGGCGGCGGAGCGAAGAACGAAGATTGAAGATGCTGCCGGAAGAATGAAGACTTTGCTGCCGCTTGGAGGAAGACGTCGCCGGAGGAAGAATTCTTCTTTGCCGCTTGGAGGAAGACATCGCCGGAGGAAGAATTCTTCTTTGCCACTTGGAGGAAGACATCGCCCGGATCGGATCAGGAGTTCGGCCCGGTGTGGTGAAGACAAGGTAGGGAGATCTTCAGGGGGGTAGTGTTAGGCTTTTTTAAGGGGGGTTTGGGTGGTTTTAGAATAGGGGTATGTGGGTGGTGGGTTGTAATGGGGGGGGGGATTGTATTTGTTGTATGCAAAAGAGCTGAATTCTTTGGGGCATGCCCCACAAAAGGCCCTTTTAAGGGCTGGTAAGGTAAAGAGCTTTGAAATTTGTTTAATTTAGAATAGGGCAGGGAATTTTTTTTATTTTGGGGGTTTATTATTTTATTAGGGGGCTTAGAATAGGTGTAATTAGCTTAAAAATCCTGTAATCTTTTTTTTATTTTTTGTAATTTAGTGTTTGTTTTTTTTTGTAATTTAGTTTAGTTAATTTAATTGTATTTTTAGATAGATGTTTGTAGTTTATTAAATTTATTGATAGTGTAGGTGTATTTGTAACTTAGGTTAGGATTTATTTTACAGGTAATTGGGTAATTATTTTAACTAGGTAAATATTAAATAGTTAATAACTATTTAATATCTATTATACCTAGTTAAAATAATTAACAATTTACCTGTAAAATAAATATTAACCCTAACATAGCTACAATGTAATTATTAATTATATTGTAGCTATCTTAGGGTTTATTTTATAGGTAAGTATTTAGATTTAAATAGGAATATTTTAGTTTATAAATGAATTAGATTAATATAATATAAATTTAGTTAGGGGTGTTAGGGTTAGATAGAGTTAATATAGTTAATATAAATACTATAGTAACTATATTAACCCTAATATAATTAGGGTTAATATAGTTAATATATATAATGTAATACCTATATTAACTATAATATACTTAGGGTTAATATAGATAATATAGCTGGCGGCGGGGGTAGGTAGATTAAATTAGGGGTTAATCATTTTAATAGAGATGGCGGCGGTGTAAGGGGCTTACATTAGGGGTTAATAATTTTAATATAGATGGCGGCGGTGTTAGGGGCTCACTTTAGGGGGTTATAGATATAATATAGCTGGCGGCGGGGTACGGGAGCGGCGGTTTAGGGGTTAATAGCTTTTTTATTGTTAGGCTAGTGAGGGGGGATAACGGATAGAGGGTTAGACGTGTCGGGCTATGTTAGGGAGGCATGTTAGACAGTGCGGGTGTTTTAGACTTTAGTCAGGTTTTATAGGCGCCGGCAGTTTCTAACGTGGCGCAAGTCACTGGCGACGCCAGAAATTTGTACTTGCGCAGATTTCTGGACATCGCTGGTTTGTGAGACTTACGGCACGTTAGCATCTGACGGCGACTTATATGGGATAGCTCGAGTTGCGAGCTGAAACTGCGGGCGACGCCGGTTCCCTCGCTTGCGCCACAAACTGCGATCTATATCGGATCGCGCCCCGTATATTTAGCCACCAATCAGTAAGCGCTACCTAGACGCTGAACCAAAAATGGTCCAGCTCCTAAGCTTACATTTCTGCTTAAAATTGCATGCTCTACCTGACTCATGAAAGAAAAAAATGTGTTTCATGTCCCTTTAATATTTTTTTTCTTTGATTTTGCTGTGGTGCTGCTGCACTTTGTATTTATCCTGGATTCCCTGCTGTAGGTCTATAGGTTGACCAGTGGTGGTTCTTCAAGTTTTCAAAGGTGTCAAGGTAATATATTTAAACATCAGACTTTTTTTTGCAAGTATTTTGCTCTACGGAGCATAAGAAGAAAAAAGTGTGGAAAAGGGAGTTTAAAGTGGACATATTACTCAACATAAAATCTTATTATCCCTTATGCAACTTTGAGAAAAATTATGAAAACATAAAATATTAAAAATATCGTGCATTGTGGAAGAAAAGAATGAACTACGTGTGAAGCAAAAATATCTGTTATAGTCTATATTTCAAACAGTGACAGGGTACAAATACGCTGTTCAGTGAGACCTGTGGGGCAGAGAGGCAGGTGTTCTGGGTCACATATCAAGGTAGGTGTTCCAAAGCAGAGGCTGGGGGTACGGCTTCACATGAAGAGACAGCGGCATTGGAAGAATTTTAAAGGGACATGAAACCCACATTTTTTCTTTCATAATTCAGATAGAGAATACAATTTTAAAAAACATTCCAATTTAATTCTATTATTTAATTTGCTTCATTCTTTTGGTATCATTTGTTGAAGAAATAGCAATGCACAATTACATGAGACATCTATGAGCAGTCACTAATCAGTGGGTACTTAGCATATTTAGATATGCTTTTCAACAAATGATATCAAGAGAATGAAGCAAATTAGATGATAGAAGTAAATTGAAAAGTTGTTTAAAATTGTATTCTCTAAATTTTATGGACTTATTGCTTTTACAATGATACTGTGGGGGGTAGTTATCAACGTGTCTACTTTTCCTGCCTTCGCCGGCCCAATACGCCCGCCTAAGCTCGCCTCACATCGCCGCCGCGGACCTGCAAAAATTTGCCTAAGTTATCAAAAAAGCTGTCAAAAAGCCGCGCACCAAGTACGGGGCGATGAGCAGCGGACTGTGAGAGTTATCACTCATCCGATCTCGCTGCTCTTCGGCTTTTTTACAGCTTTCTTGCTAGCCTGTCACTAAGCACTCACACTAACTACACTGTTCAACCCCCTATACCGGCGCCCCAGGAGCCCCCCGCAACTAAATAAAGTTAGTAACCCCTAAACCGCCGCTCCTAGACCCCGCCGCAACTCTTATAATTGTATTAAACCCTAAACCGCCGCTCCCGGACACCGCCGCAACCTACATTATACCTAGTAACCCCTATCCTGCCCCCCTATACCGTCACCCTCTATAATAAAGTTATTAACCCCTATCCTGCTGATCCCGCACCTCGCCGCAACTAAATAAATAGTTTAACCCCTAAACCTAAGTCTAACACTAACCCTAACACCCCCTAGCTTAAATATTAATTAAATAAATCTAAATAATATTTCTATTATGAACTAAATTAATCCTATTTAAAACTAAATACTTACCTTTAAAATAAACCCTAATATAGCTACAATATAAATAATAATTATATTGTAGCTATCTTAGGATTTATTTTTATTTTACAGGCAAATTTCAATTTATTTTAACTAGGTACAATAGCTATTAAATAGTTATTAACTATTTAATAGCTTACCTAGCTAAAATAAAGAGAAATTAACCTGTAAAATAAAAACTAACCTAAGTTACAATTACACCTAACACTACACTATACTTTAATAAATTATTCCTATTTAAAACTAAATACTTACCTGTAAAATAAACCCTAAGATAGCTACAATATAATTAATAATTACATTGTAGCTATCTTAGGATTTATATTTATTTTACAGGTAACTTTGTATTTATTTTAGCTAGTTAGAATAGTTATTAAATAGTTATTAACTATTTAATAACTACCTAGCTAAAAGAAATACAAAATTACCTGTAAAATAAATCCTAACCTAAGATACAATTAAACCTAACACTACACTATCATTACATTAATTAAATACATTAACTACAAATAACTACAATTAAATACAATTACATAAACTAACTAAAGTACAAAAAATAAAAAAAGCTAAGTTACAAAAAATAAAAAAATAAGTTACAAACAATTAAAATATATTACAACAATTTTAAGCTACTTACACCTAATCTAAGCCCCCTAATAAAATAACAAAGCCCCCCAAAATAAAAAAATGCCCTACCCTATTCTAAATTAAAAAAGTTCAAAGCTCTTTTACCTTACCAGCCCTTAAAAGGGCCTTTCATGGGGCATGCCCCAAAGAAAACTGCTCTTTTGCCTGTAAAAGAAAAATACAACCCCCCAACATTAAAACCCACCACCCACATACCCCTAATCTAGCCCAAACCCCCCTTAAAAAAACCTAACACTAATCCCCTGAAGATCATCCTACCTTGAGTCGTCTTCACTCAGCCGAGCAGCGATGGAATCAAAGAGGAGATCCGGAGCGGCAGAAGTTATCCTCCAAGGGGCGCTGAAGAAATCTTCCATCCGATGAAGTGATCCTCCAAGCGGCGCTGAAGAAGTCTTCCATCCGATGAAGTGATCCTCCAAGCGGCGCTGAAGAAGTCTTCGATCCGGGCGATGTCATCTTCCAAGCGGGGATCTTCAATCTTCTTCTTCAGGATCCATCCTCATTCCGCTGACGCGGAACATCCTTCTTTCCCGAAGGACTACCGACGAATGAAGGCTCCTTTAAGGGACGTCATCCAAGATGGCGTCCCTTCAATTCCGATTAGCTGATAGGATTCTATCAGCCAATCGGAATTAAGGTAGGAAAAATCTGATTGGCTGATTCAATCAGCCAATCAGATTGAGCTCGCATTCTAATGGCTGATCGGAACAGCCAATAGAATGCAAGCTCAATCTGATTGGCTGATTGGATCAGCCAATTGGATTGAACTTCAATCTGATTGGCTGATTCAATCAGCAAATCAGATTTTTCCTACCTTAATTCCGATTGGCTGATAGAATCCTATCAGCCAATCGGAATTGAAGGGACGCCATTTCGGATGACGTCCCTTAAAGGAGCCTTCATTCGTCAGTAGTCCGTCGGGAAAGAAGGATGTTCCGCGTCGGCGGAATGAAGATGGATCCTGAAGAAGAAGATTGAAGACCCCGCTTGGAAGATGACATCGCCCGGATCGAAGACTTCTTCAGCGCTGCTTGGAGGATCACTTCATCGGATGGAAGACTTCTTCAGCGCCGCTTGGAGGATCACTTCATCGGATGGAAGATTTCTTCAGCGCCCCTTGGATGATGACTTCTGCTACTCCGGATCTCCTCTTCAGTTCCATCGGTGGCTCGGCTGAGTGAAGACGACTAAAGGTTGGATGATCTTCAGGGGGGTAGTGTTAGGTTTTTTTAAGGGGGGTTTGGGTTAGATTAGGGGTATGTGGGTGGTGGGTTTTAATGTTGGGGGGGTTGTCTTTTTCTTTTACAGGCAAAAGAGCTGAATTTTTGGGGGCATGCCCCACGAAAGGCCCTTTTAAGGGCTGGTAAGGTAAAAGAGCTTTGAACTTTTTTAATTTAGTATAGGGTAGGGCATTTTTTTATTTTGGGGGGCTTTGTTATTTTATTAGGGGGCTTAGATTAGGTGTAAGTAGCTTAAAATTGTTGTAATATTTTTTAAATGTTTGTAACTTATTTTTTTTATTTTTTTGTAACTTAGCTTTTTTTATTTTTTGTACTTTAGTTAGTTTATGTAATTGTATTTAATTGTAGTTATTTGTAGTTAATGTATTTAATTAATGTAATGATAGTGTAGTGTTAGGTTTAATTGTATCTTAGGTTAGGATTTATTTTACAGGTAATTTTGTATTTCTTTTAGCTAGGTAGTTATTAAATAGTTAATAACTATTTAATAACTATTCTAACTAGCTAAAATAAATACAAAGTTACCTGTAAAATAAATATAAATCCTAAGATAGCTACAATGTAATTATTAGTTATATTGTAGCTATCTTAGGGTTTATTTTACAGGTAAGTATTTAGTTTTAAATAGGAATAATTTATTAAAGTATAGTGTAGTGTTAGGTGTAATTGTAACTTAGGTTAGTTTTTATTTTACAGGTAAATTTCTCTTTATTTTAGCTAGGTAGCTATTAAATAGTTAATAACTATTTAATAGCTATTGTACCTAGTTAAAATAAATTGAAATTTGCCTGTAAAATAAAAATAAATCCTAAAATAGCTACAATATAATTATTATTTATATTGTAGCTATATTAGGGTTTATTTTAAAGGTATTTAGTTTTAAATAGGATTAATTTAGTTCATAATAGAAATATTATTTAGATTTATTTAATTAATATTTAAGTTAGGGGGTGTTAGGGTTAGTGTTAGACTTAGGTTTAGGGGTTAATAATTTTATTACAGTGGCGGCGGTGTAGTGGGGGGCAGGATAGGGGTTAATAAATGTATTATAGTGGCGACGGTGTAGGGGGGGCAGGATAGGGGTTAATAAATTTAATATAGGTTGCGGCGGGGTCCGGGAGCGGCGGTTTAGGGGTTAATACATATATTATAGTTGTGGCGGGGTCAGGGAGCGGCGGTTTAGGGGTTAATACATATATTATAGTTGCGGTGGGGTCAGGGAACGGCGGTTTAGGGGTTAACATGTTTATTATAGCTTGCGGTGGGCTCCAGGAGCGGCGGTTTAGGGGGTAAACACTTTATTTACTTGTGGCGGTGTAGGGGGGGACAGATTAGGGGTGTTTAGACTCGGGGTACATGTTAGGGTGTTAGGTGCAGACATCTCCCATAGGAATCAATGGGATGTCTGGCAGCAGTGAACATGAACTTTCGCTATGGTCAGACTCCCATTGATTCCTATGGGATCCACCGCCTCCAGGGCGGCGGATTGAAAACCAGGTGCGCTGGGCCGTAAAAGTGCCGAGCGTACCTGCTAGTTTTTTGATAACTAGCAAAAGTAGTCAGATTGTGCCGCACTTGTGTGCGGAACATCTGGAGTGACGTAAGAATCGATCTGTGTCGGACTGAGTCCGGTGGATCGAAGCTTACGTCACAAAATTCTACTTTTGCCGGTATCTAGGGCTTGATAACTAAGGCGAATCAGCTTCGCCACAAATACACTGCGGAATTCAAGCGTATTTGAGGTTGACGGCTTGATAACTACCCCCCTGTATCTTAACGTCATGCATAACCATCTGTAAAACAAACTTGCTGTATATTGATCATTGGAATTGACTTGTGTTATTGTAATTGCTTCGTTTCCTTTTTAATAAAAGAGAATTTTAAAAAACAATTGTATTATCTATCTGAATGTTTTTTTTTTTAAAAAAACATTGGTTTTCATGCCCCTACCATTCTAGGACTGCAAAGAAAAATGTTGTCCTACTTTTTTTCACCTCTGTGTATCCTGAAAGAACCCCACTGCTTTCAAATATAATTGTAATCATTGTGTGATGTACAAGGGAATTCATACTATATTCTTACATGGAGATGTAAGTGCTGTGTTTGAGTACCTCTTATATGTGTGCTTAGAATAGCAATACTTGTCTTATTCCCTGATGATAATATCTCTACTTTGGATTATATTACCAGGATGCAATTTGTACGGTGTTATATTCAGAATATTTTTCCATTCCAGTGTTGAGGACAGTAAGTCGTGTAATTACATTTTAGAGGTCTGGTATCTGTTATTAACTTGCGTAGGTCACCATGACTGTTACATGCAATTACATTCCTATTATTCATGGTTTGGAAAACATTATTCTTTGTATTAACGTAATAATGTCAATTACTGGCCCTATTAACATTACAGAATAGCTTCAGAATTACAGGAACAATCATGAGAAGTGAGACTAACTCTTACAGTGCTGGGAAAGAAACACAAATGATCAGTAATCAATTCCGCATTTTTTAACCTTTTGCTGTCAGAGAAAGGTGCAAAGTGTTGTCCTTATTTGGGCAATGAAAGGGTTAATGATCCTGTTCCACAACAAAAGTCAAAACAAAGGAGAAAAAAAAAAGAAAAAAAAAGATATAACCACAATTTATTAGTTTATGTATAAGGCTGTTGGGAAGATGTGTCACACAATTCAAGCATTTCATCAGACATATTGCAAGAGAACAATTCCGGCATCCTCCAATCACGGGATCCCCCCTGGGGTAATCATTGCCTGAGGCAACGTCATGATTGGAGGAAGCTGGGTTTGTCATTGCTGGGTGAATTAACCAGGAAGAAGCAGGTGGGGGCATTGTTTCAGAACGGCGATACGGCGTTTCAGAAGAAAAAGGTAAGTATTTTTAAAATCCGGTGCAATGTCTATTTTTATGAATTTAAGTACCCCTGTTTTTAATATTTTTTTTAAAAAAACTGGACACTTTCACATGGAAATTGACATTCACTTTAAAGGGACAGTAAAGTCATAATTAGACATTCACGGCTAGATTTGGAGTTTTGTCGGTAACGACCCGAAAAGCTAACGCTGGCTTTTTTCTGGCCGCACCATAAAAATAACTCTGGTATTGAGAGTCCACATAAAGGCTGCGTTAGGCTCCAAAAAAGGAGCGTAGAGCATTTTTAACGCAGCTTCAACTCTCAATACCAGAGTTGCTTACGCAAGCGGCCAGCCTCAAAAACGTGCTCGTGCACGATTCCCCCATAGGAAACAATGGGGCTGTTTGAGCTGAAAAAAAGCCTAACAACTGCAAAAAAGCCGCGTTCAGCTCTTAACGCAGCCCCATTGTTTGCTATGGGGAAACACTTCCTACGTCTGCACCTAACACCCTAACATGTACCCCGAGTCTAAACACCCCTAACCTTACACTTATTAACCCCTAATCTGCCGCCCCCGCTATCGCTGACCCCTGCATATTATTTTTAACCCCTAATCTGCCGCTCCATAAACCGCCGCTACTTACATTATCCCTATGTACCCCTAATCTGCTGTCCCTAACACCGCCGACCCCTATATTATATTTATTAATCCCTAATCTGCCCCCCTCAACGTCGCCTCCATCTGCCTACACTTATTAACCCCCTAATCTGCCGACCGCAAAGCGCCGCCACCTACGTTATCCTTATGTACCCCTAATCTGCTGCCCCTAACACCGCCGACCCCTATATTATATTTATTAACCCCTAATCTGCCCCCCTCAACGTCGCCTCCACCTGCCTACACTTATTAACCCCTAATCTGCCGAGCGGAACTGAGCGCTACTATAATAAAGTTATTAACCCCTAATCCGCCTCACTAACCCTATAATAAATAGTATTAACCCCTAATCTGCCCTCCCTAACATCGCCGACACCTAACTTCAATTATTAACCCCTAATCTGCCGACTGGAGCTCACCGCTACTCTAATAAATGTATTAACCCCTAAAGCTAAGTCTAACCCTAACACTAACACCCCCCTAAATTAAATATAATTTAAATCTAACGAAATTAATTAACTCTTATTAAATAAATTATTCCTATTTAAAGCTAAATACTTACCTGTAAAATAAATCCTAATATAGCTACAATATAAATTATAATTATATTATAGCTATTTTAGGATTAATATTTATTTACAGGTAACTTGGTATTTATTTTAACCAGGTACAATAGCTATTAAATAGTTAAGAACTATTTAATAGCTAAAATAGTTAAAATAATTACAAATTTACCTGTAAAAGAAATCCTAACCTAAGTTACAATTAAACCTAACACTAGACTATCAATAAATTAATTAAATAAACTACCTACAATTACCTACAATTAACCTAACACTACACTATCAATAAATTAATTAAATACAATTGCTACAAATAAATACAATTAAATAAACTAGCTAAAGTACAAAAAATAAAAAAGAACTAAGTTACAAAAAATAAAAAAATATTTACAAACATAAGAAAAATATTACAACAATTTTAAACTAATTACACCTACTCTAAGCCCCCTAATAAAATAACAAAGCCCCCCAAAATAAAAAAATGCCCTACCCTATTCTAAATTACTAAAGTTCAAAGCTCTTTTACCTTACCAGCCCTGAACAGGGCCCTTTGCGGGGCATGCCCCAAGAAATACAGCTCTTTTGCCTGTAAAAAAAAACATACAATACCCAAGCCCCCCAACATTACAACCCACCACCCACATACCCCTAATCTAACCCAAAACCCCCCTTAAATAAACCTAACACTAAGCCCCTGAAGATCATCCTACCTTGTCTTCACCTCACCGGGTATCACACCGATCCGTCCAGAAGAGCTCCTCCGATGTCCTGATCCAAGCCCAAGCGGGGGGCTGAAGAGGTCCATGATCCGGCTGAAGTCTTCATCCAAGCAGGGCAGAAGAGGTCTTCCATCCGATTGAAGTCTTCATCCAAGCGGCATCCATCCGGAGCGAAGCGGCAGCATCCTGAAGACCTCCACCGCGGAACATCCATCCTGGCCGACGACTGAACGACGAATGACGGTTCCTTTAAATGACGTCATCCAAGATGGCGTCCCTCGAATTCCGATTGGCTGATAGGATTCTATCAGCCAATCGGAATTAAGGTAGGAATATTCTGATTGGCTGATGGAATCAGCCAATCAGAATCAAGTTCAATCCGATTGGCTGATCCAATCAGCCAATCAGATTGAGCTTGCATTCTATTGGCTGATCGGAACAGCCAATAGAATGCGAGCTCAATCTGATTGGCTGTTTGGATCAGCCAATCGGATTGAACTTGATTCTGATTGGCTGATTCCATCAGCCAATCAGAATATTCCTACCTTAATTCCGATTGGCTTCAGGATGCTGCCGCTTCGCTCCGGATGGATGCCGCTTGGATGAAGACTTCAATCGGATGGAAGACCTCTTCTGCCCCGCTTGGATGAAGACTTCAGCTGGATCATGGACCTCTTCAGCCCCCCGCTTGGGCTTGAATCAGGACATCGGAGGAGCTCTTCTGGACGGATCGGTGTGATACCCGGTGAGGTGAAGACAAGGTAGGATGATCTTCAGGGGCTTAGTGTTAGGTTTATTTAAGGGGGGTTTGGGTTAGATTAGGGGTATGTGGGTGGTGGGTTGTAATGTTGGGGGGCTTGGGTATTGTATGTTTTTTTTTACAGGCAAAAGAGCTGTATTTCTTGGGGCATGCCCCGCAAAGGGTCCTGTTCAGGGCTTGTAAGGTAAAAGAGCTTTGAACTTTAGTAATTTAGAATAGGGTAGGGCATTTTTTTATTTTGGGGGGCTTTGTTATTTTATTAGGGGGCTTAGAGTAGGTGTAATTAGTTTAAAATTGTTGTAATATTTTTCTTATGTTTGTAAATATTTTTTTATTTTTTGTAACTTAGTTCTTTTTTATTTTTTGTACTTTAGCTAGTTTATTTAATTGTATTTATTTGTAGCAATTGTATTTAATTAATTTATTGATAGTGTAGTGTTAGGTTAATTGTAGGTAATTGTAGGTAGTTTATTTAATTAATTTATTGATAGTCTAGTGTTAGGTTTAATTGTAACTTAGGTTAGGATTTCTTTTACAGGTAAATTTGTAATTATTTTAACTATTTTAGCTATTAAATAGTTCTTCACTATTTAATAGCTATTGTACCTGGTTAAAATAAATACAAAGTTACCTGTAAAATAAATATTAATCCTAAAATAGCTATAATATAATTATAATTTATATTGTAGCTATATTAGGATTTATTTTACAGGTAAGTATTTAGCTTTAAATAGGAATAATTTATTTAATAAGAGTTAATTAATTTCGTTAGATTTAAATTATATTTAACTTAGGGGGGTGTTAGTGTTAGGGTTAGACTTAGCTTTAGGGGTTAATACATTTATTAGAGTAGCGGTGAGCTCCAGTCGGCAGATTAGGGGTTAATAATTGAAGTTAGGTGTCGGCGATGTTAGGGAGGGCAGATTAGGGGTTAATACTATTTATTATAGGGTTAGTGAGGCGGATTAGGGGTTAATAACTTTATTATAGTAGCGCTCAGGTCCGCTCGGCAGATTAGGGGTTAATAAGTGTAGGCAGGTGGAGGAGACGTTGAGGGGGGCAGATTAGGGGTTAATAAATATAATATAGGGGTCGGCGGTGTTAGGGACAGCAGATTAGGGGTACATAGGGATAATGTAAGTAGCGGCGGTTTACGGAGCGGCAGATTAGGGGTTAAAAATAATATGCAGGGGTCAGCGATAGCGGGGGCGGCAGATTAGGGGTTAATAAGTGTAAGGTTAGGGGTGTTTAGACTCGGGGTACATGTTAGAGTGTTAAGTGCAGACGTAGGAAGTGTTTCCCCATAGCAAACAATGGGGCTGCGTTAAGAGCTGAACGCGGCTTTTTTGCAGTTGTTAGGCTTTTTTTCAGCTCAAACAGCCCCATTGTTTCCTATGGGGGAATCGTGCACGAGCACGTTTTTGAGGCTGGCCATTTGCGTAAGCAACTCTGGTATTGAGAGTTGAAGCTGCGTTAAAAATGCTCTACGCTCCTTTTTTGGAGCCTAACGCAGCCTTTATGTGGACTCTCAATACCAGAGTTATTTTTATGGTGCGGCCAGAAAAAAGCTGGCGTTAGTTTTTCGGGTCGTTACCGACAAAACTCCAAATCTAGCCGATAGAAAAGATTCACAATAACAAACACAGAACACATTATGAAAACCTTGGTAATGTATCAAAAATGATACATATACATACATAATGAAATTTATATTGGCAAAAAACGGAAAAGGAAACATATTAAGATCAACTAGGATACTTCAAATAGAGTAGGATTGAATATAGCATAAAGGCTCACAATTTCGCAAATAGTTGTTCAAGCAGAAATTTCAGAGATAGGTATACATTTTACCAGACCTAATGGTGGTATAGAGATGGTTAAGGTAATATATAGAGGTACGTAGGTGAATACGAGGACAGTTGCACACTTCCATTATATATATATATATATATATATATATATAGATGCTCAGGGACCCTGATATAGGTCTATGTCCCATCTTAGATTCATACCTAACGGTTCCCTTGTGTTTAATTTAAAGATCCATTGAACCTCTTTATCAAGGAGTTTCTTAAATCTATCTCCTCCTCTTAGATGAAATGGGACAAAATCTATTGCCTCAAATTTAAGGGCTTTCTTTCTTTCATTGGGGCCTATCTATCAAGCTCCGAATGGAGCTTGATGCCCCGTGTTTCTGGCGAGCCTGCAGGCTTGCCAGAAACAGCAGTTATGAAGCAGTGGTCACAAAGACCGCTGCTCCATAACTTGTCCGCCTGCTCTGAGCAGGCGGACAGACATCGCCGGAAATCAAACCGATCAAGTACGATCGGGTTGATTGACACCCCCCTGCTGGTGGCCCATTGGCCGCGAGTCTGCAGGGGGCGGCGTTGTGAGCTGCTGGTGCAATGCTGAATACAGCGAGCGTATTGCTCTCTGTATTCAGCGAGGTCTGGCAGACCTGATCCGCACTGTCGGATCAGGTCCGCCAGACTTTGATAAATTGGGGCCATTGTGTTTGCAAAAATGTTTGGCTACTGGGGTTCTAGGGGGATTTTTTTCAATAGATGATACGTGTTCCCTTATTCGTTCTTTAAGGTTACGACTAGTACACCCGGTATACTGTTTCTTGCATACTGTTATTAAATATACTACATATTTAGAGTAACAGTCCAATCTAAAATCAATGCTGAAACTGTTGCCTTCAGTAGTAGATGTAAATTCTTTGCCTGTAGTCACATGATCACATACCATACATGGATGTCTACCACTTCTATAAAAACCTTTTTTAGATAGCCATATTTCTTTACCCATTTTCTGTTGTTTTCTTTACCCATTTCCTATTGTTGGGGCCCTCCTGGAAACAAATTTACACCCCTTATCTAAAATAGAATCCAGTTACGAATCTAATTTCAAAATTCCCAAGTTACCTTTAACTACGCTCACAATTTGATGAAATTGGTTACTAAACGAAGTTACAAAGAATATTTTTTGTGAATTTTTGTTTCCAATTTTTCCTTTATTAGCTTTCTTTTTTACTACGTTTTAGGAGTTTGGCCCTGTCTAAGTCCCTCCTTTGGGCTCTGAGATTCATCATATAGTTTTTATTATACCCTCTACATTCTAAATGATTCAATAGATCTAGAGAGTGTTCATCATATTTTGTAAATGTGTTACACAGTCTCCAAATCCTAATCAGTTGACCTTTTGGAATCGCTTTGGTGACATGGTTTGGATGGCAGGAGTCTGCCCTCAATATCGTATTGCTAGTAATATTTTTCCTGTACAATTCAGTGTTTAAGGTATTGCCTCCTGTTAATTGAATGTCTAAATATTCAATACATTGATCATTCAGTTTATATGTGAATTTTAAATTTACATCATTCCCATTAAGGTACCTGATGAAGGATTCCACCTGCAGATCAGCGCCACTCTATACTATAATCAATCCATACTATAATCAGATCATCAATATATCTTGCAAATAATTTCATATTTTTATGGAACATGTTTTTCTCTCCAAAAATATATGACGACTCAAACCACCCCATATAGAGGTTGGCATATGTGGGGGCAAATTTTGCTTCCATGGCGGTGCCACAGATCTGCAGGTAGAACCCCCCATCAAACAGAAAAAAATTGTGTGTCAACAGAAACTTCAATCTATCAGATCACTGGAGAAAGTGCTTTTAAGTAAGAGGTAGTATCTAATTGCTTCTACTCCTAATTCATTTGGGATACTCGAATATAGTGAACTCACATCAACAGTGAGCCACTTATATTTACTCTCACATGGAAAATGTTCTAGTTTGCGTAGGATATGGGTGGTATCTTTTACAAAACCTGGAAGATCTTTCACAAATGGCTGTAATAAATTATCCAGCCATTCCCCCAGGTTTTCACCTAAGGACCCTTCTCCTGCCACAATTGGCCTACCTGGAGATGACTTGGAGTCCTTGTGAATCTTAGGTAACAATCAAAAGTTAGCTACCTTGGGAAATGGCTGATAGAAATAATCACGTAAGGCTTTGTCTAAATTTATATAAACAAGGTAATCATTCCATTTAGTTTTTTTATAAAACAATAAAAAAATTCCAAGAAGTGATAAGAATAGGAGCATTAGCGTCCAGCTGGAATCAATCAGTAGAAAGGCTCCAAAAAAGTTTTGACCTTGTGGATAGAGCGACGTTATCAGTCGCATGGAGAGAATCGCATATTAAGTTAGTGAACAAAGTTTACATCATGCCAGGAATGAAAGCAAAATGGGACAAATGTAGTAGACCAATGGCAGATTTAGATCATTGTATCTGGAGTTGCCCAAAAATTAACAAATTTTGGTGCAAAGTTAATTATTGGCTAAATAAAATCAATCAAGAAGAGATTAAGCTAGATAGAGAAGATATTGTTTTCATGTATAAAACATCTGGATATCAGGTCAACTTTAAATTTGTAAACACAGTTATATTGATTGAGAGATCACTAATTTTGAAGCAATAGAAAGCAAAAAAAGGCCCTACCCTGACGGAATGTATCAATAAGATTAAACAACAATTAATAGAGAAACAATATGATACGTCGGTTAAATCAGAAACACAGGTCAAACGCTTTATTAACAAATGGAAAAAGTTAATCCAGGCATTATCTGAAGAGGAGCAAATTCGATTGCTTTATCCTCTAAGAGAATCAGAAGTAATAACTAATGCAATTGTAAGAAAATAATTTCCTAATTTAATATAAGCCATAAAGCGAGAGAGAGGGAGGGGGGGGGTGGTGTTTTGTTTTGTTTGGTTCTGTTTTGTTCTGTCTTATTTTGTTTTATTTTGTTTTGCTTTTTGTTTTTGTTGTCGTTGCTTTATGGTTATTTCTTTTAAGGTATGGTTTAAATTGGGGAATCTAAGCAATCCAGAACATAAATTAGCTTACTAAGGGAAGTAATATAAGAATATATTAAGTTTCAGATACAGATTTTAGTTAATAACAATAACGAATTTAAAGGGCCACTGTAAGTAAATATTTTCTATGCCTGTTACTAACTAACTACCCCAAATACACTTTTTATCAATAGCATTTCATTAACATATCTCTACCCTATATCAGAAATCTTGTCTGCAAATTTAATTGTTTTCCAAACCCACTCCGTGGGTATACTTTGCTCTGTACCAATCCGTTTACAATACCTAGGTTTCAAAATGGCACTTTAAACACAAAGTTATTGGTTTAAGTATTTTGAACATGCAGTGCTGAAAATAGTGGGCAGGATAACGTGACATCATGGGCGAATAAAAGATATAACTTTTAGAACGTTATGAAACTTCGTTTTGGAGAAAATATAGGTCAGTAGGTTTTAATTAATGTTTATTAACTTTAATATGTTAGTTGTTTAGCTTAAAAATTATAACAGAAAGTAATCCTTTAAGTTAAAATTGTGTGAGGTAACAAATGTTTAAGCAGACAGCCCTGCGAGGCGTATTGTCTTTCTTGTTTATATTTTAGAATAATCTGTATTCTGTATATGGTTTGACTGTTAGGCAGATTGCCTACAAAAAGCTTTTGGAGCTCCCTCTGGAATTGTTTTGTTGGATCTTTTGGCAGTTGCATGCATGTATCTTTATCACTCAGCTGATGAATTGCTTCTCCATGGTAATCTTCCATGTTTTGGACCACTATTGTGCCCCCTTTAGCAGCTGGAGTGATAGAGATATCCAATCTTTCTTTCAGATTCATTAGCGCCAATCTTCGTTTATATGTTAAATTAGATCTGACTCTATTATTTTCATTTGTCTGTATATTTTCATGCAACTTAACCAGTTCATTATGTGTTTTTTTCTTGAAACAGTTCAATGTATGAGTTGCGTGAGTTAACTGGATAGAAAATACTTTTATTTTTAAGGTGTTCATTACATTTCTTGTGAATTTGAACATCCTCCACTTCTCTATACGATTCACCTCGCAACTCATTCAAAGCATGGATGGTTCTGTCATCAGTGAAAGTAGTATGTGTTTCATAATACTCATTTATTGAGTTGTCAGAGGAAACAGAAATACCCTGAGCAGTTAATAATGCATCATGGCTCTCCGGTAGGCTTTGCACTGTATTATACAGATCTTAAGTCTGAATTTTTTTTTCTTTAAGACTAATGTTCTGACAAATCTATTTACATCCGTTATAGCCCAAAAGGTCAAAGTTGGTGGTTGGACTGTTGCTCTAAATATTTAGTATATTTAATAACCTGCACAGAAACAGTATACCAGATGTAGTAGTCATAACCTTAAAGAACGAATAAGGGAACACATATTATCTATTGAAAAGAATCCCCCTAGAACCCCAGTAGCCAAACATTTTTGCAAACACAATGAAGGAAAGAAAGCCCTTAAATTTCGGGCAATAGATTTTGTCCCATTTCGTCTAAGAGGAGGAGATAGATTTAAGAAACTCCTTGATAAAGAGGTTCAGTGGATCTTTATCCTTAACCATCTCTTTATATGACATATAATTATGAGGCACCATTAGGTCTGGTAAAATGTATACCTATCTCTGAAAGTTCTGATTGAACAACAAATTGCAATATTGTGAGCCTTTATGCTATATTCAATCCGACTCTATTCAAAGTATCCTAGTTGATCTTAATATGTTTCCTTTTCTGTTTTTGCCAATATAAATTTTATTATGTATGTATATGTATAATTTTTTTTATACATTAGCAAGGTTTTTGTAATGTGTTCTTTGTTTGTTATTGTGAATCTTTTTCTATGTATGTTGAAGGTTTACTTATGTAATACGGAGTGGTAGAGGCTGGTCCCTTCTTTGAGAACTAATTGGCTGGCGGCCGAAGAGACCGTTCCCTGTTGTGGAGGCTGGTCCCTGTTTAGGGACGTGATTGGTCTATGGCCACGGAGGACTGTTTAACTGGTGCCTTAAAAAGCCGAGGCAGACATCCCTCCATTACACTGTCTTTGAGAAAGTGCCATAATGGTGTGAAATGTGTCAGATGACGTAGGTCGTGTTCCCCAGTGTTCCTACACTCCTCTGTACAAGTCCTCTGAACTATGTAAGTTTTTAAAGTGTTGGAATTAAATTTTTGGAATTTTATCTTTGGATAGTGTGCTTTCCGATATGGCTGCCATGTACATTATAGGATTCTGCATACAAGTTTGAGGACTTTCTTTTTTTCTTCATTATATATAAATATTTGTGTGTGTTTGTGTGTATACAGCACAGTCATATATATATATATATATATATATATATATATATGTATATATATATATATATATATATATATATATATATATATATATATATATATATATATATATATATATATATATATATATATATATTACAGTGTTGTATACCAAGCACTCCACCTTATGTGATCCACAGGTGACCTGGGTGCAGTCCAAGGTTACAGTTTATATAGAGATTTCATAGATATGGGCACTCACAGGATTTAACATATAAACGCGATCACTTGAGCACAATCGTGATTTATGCTAGAATGATTACTGCTACTTCAGACCTCTGGTTAACTGTTTCACAAAACAAAAAAGTTGCACAAATCACATAAAAAAATAATTAAAAAGTATAGTTACACTCATAATAACACTATCTAATAAAATGATTCAAACAGATATTTCATACAAAAGTTATAAAGGCTCAAAGATTATGATTTGATGTCAAAAGTTAAGAAAAAAAAGAAGCAGCCAAAGGGCTTTAAAGTACAGATACAATAAAGATGTATATGTATGTATATTTATATACAGTATATATCCTGTAAAATGACAAAATGTGCACTTACTGGATCTTGCTATTATTGCTCACAGTTCCAGCTAATTTTAATGAACCTAGGTGTAAAGTGAGGCACTGCTTTAATAATATGCCTCATATATCTCTAGCTTGTGCCATCAAACTTTAGCAGCTGAGCTGAAATAAATTCTTAATTATCTACAATTAAGACAAATTCTAAAATATATTTATATGGCTGCAATTATAAATTACTTGGCAAACAAAAGACTAGTTTTAAACTACACAGGATTATAAATGCAAGCTAAAATAAAGTGCCCTTTTAAAATTACTAACTGCAATTTAGTTATAGTTACCAAATACCTTTGATTTAAATATTATATATATATATTTATCAATCACGTATATTTTACCAAAAATAACCAAATCGATATTTCAGCTTCCATAACTTCTTGTTTCACCTCATATGAACAAGGGTATTGCAACATGGGTAATAAAAGGTAGCCCATTGTTGCTTATAGTGACTGTGTTCCAAAGTAGCAAAATTATCAGTCAAAAAAGTTCAGCGAATAGTCAGCCAGCCAGCCAGCCAGCACTTCTATCCTCTTGCATTGAGGTTATATCACTTGATAATCCCCTCCTTTTATTATTCTAATCATCGGTGAAAGGATATAATAGGCCCTTCGGAGCTTGTCTCTGATTCGCACTTGCGGAGCTTGTCTCTGATTCGCCCCTGGATCTGAACATCTCATAGGTTATTTTGGCAAACGCCTCCCTGAGCAGCCAAATGCCTCTTGGCTGCAACACCGCTTCTGATCTATAGGTGGCAGCAGACACCCAAGAATGCAACCCCACCATCAATTGTTGCTAACAGTCTAATTATTTAACCTTTAAAATGTTTAACAAACATACTATAATCTCTTGTATTAATAAATCATATGTTTCATATATGGTCTGCACAGTGTCATTTTCTCTGATTATTTTAAGACCAAACATGAAAATATTCCACTTATAATATATTAAAATGCGTTTAAAAATCAGACTGCTAGATTACAATTTTTTTTCGGTAAGGCTTGCGGCTCTAACGCTCCTTTTTTTTCCACCGCTCCCTTAAGCCAATGCTGGTATTACAGGTTTTTTTAAACCGCAAAAAGGTGAGCGTTGAGCAAAATTTAGCTCCACATCTCACCTCAATACCAGCGTTGCTTACGGTAGCGGTAAGATGGCTAAACGTGCCCGTGCCCGATTTCCCCATAGAAAACAATGGGGCTGAGCTGGCTGAAAAAAAAAACTAACACCTGCAAAAAAGCAGTGTTCAGCTCCTAATGCAGCCCCATTGTTTCCTATGGGGAAAGAAAAAATATGTCTGCACCTAAAACCCTAACATGAACCCCGAGTCTAAACACCCCTAATCTTACACTTATTAACCCCTAATCTTCCGCCCCCGACATTGTCGCCACCTGCATTATACTATTAACCCCTAATCTGCTGCTCCGGACACCGCCGCCACCTACATTATACTTATAAACCCCTAATCTGCTGCCCCCAACATCGTCGCCACCTACATTATAGTTATTAACCCCTAATCTGCCCCCCCAACGTCGCCGCAACTATATTCAATTAATTAATTAGAATTGACTTCACATTCTATTGGCTGAACTTCTGCCCCATCGGATGAAGACTTCTGGCTGGATCGGATGACCACTTGTGCCCGGCTGGGTGAAGACGGCTCAAGGTAGCGTGATCTTCAATGGAGTAGTGTTAGTTTTTTTTAAGGGGGTATTGGGTGGGTTTTAGAGTAGGGGTGTGTGGGTGGTGGGTTGTAATGTTGGGGGGGGTATTGTAATTTTTTTTTACAGGTAAAAGAGCTGATTACTTTGGGGCAGTGCCCCGCAAAAGGCCCTTTTAAGGGGTATTTGTAATTTAGTATAGGGTAGGGCATTTTATTATTTTGGTGGTCTTTTTTATTTTATTAGGGGGCTTAGATTAGGTGTAATTAGTTTAAACTTCTTGTAATTTTTTTTCTCTGTAATTTAGTGTTTTTTTATTCTTCGTAATTTAGTTTATTGAATTTAATTGTAACTAATTGTAGGTAGTTTAGGTAATTTATTTAATGATAGTGTAGTGTTAGATGTAATTGTAACTTTGGTTAGGATTTATTTTACAGATAATTTTGTACTTATTTTAGCTAGGTAGTTATTAAATATTTAATAACTATTTAAAAACTATTGTACCTAGTTAAAATAAATACAAAGTTGCCTGTGAAATAAATATAAATCCTAAACTAGCTACAATGTAACTATTAGTTCTATTGTAGCTAGCTTAGGGTTTATTTTATCGGTATTTAGTTTTAAATAGGATTAATTTATTTAATTATGTTAAATTTGTTTTGTTTAAATTATATTTAAGTTAGGGGGGGTTAGGGTTAGGTTTAGACTTAGGTTTAGGGGTTAATACCTTTAATATAGTAGCGGCGACGTTGGGGGTGGCAGATTAGGGGTTAATAAATGTAAGTAGGTATCGGCGATGTTAGGGCAGGCAGATTAGGGGTTAATAAAATTTAACTAGTGTTTGCGAGGGGGGAGTGCAGCGGTTTAGGGGTTAATACATTTATTAAAGTAGCGGCGATGTCCAGTCGGCAGATTAGGGGTTAATAATTGTAGGTAGGTGGCGGCGACGTTGGGGGCAGCAGATTAGGGGTTCATAGGTATAATGCAGGTGGCGGCGATGTCCAGTCGGCAGATTAGGGGTTAAAAACTTTATTTAAGTGTTTGCGATGTGGGGAGGGCCTCGGTTTAGGGGTTAATAGGTAGTTTATGGGTGTTAGTGTACTTTTTAACACTTTAGTTAAGAGATGTATGTTCTGGCGTTAGCCCATAAAACTCTTAACTACTGACTTTTAAATGCGGTAGAAGTCTTGCCAGGAGAGGGTCTACCGCTCACTTCTTCCAAGACTCGTAATACCGGCATTAGGCAAATCCCGTTAAAAAGATAGGATACGCAATTGACGTAAGGGGATTTGCGGTAGCCTCGAGTCGTGGAAGAAAAGTGAGCGTTAGACCCTTTCCTGCCTGACTCGTAATACCAGCGGGCGTTAAAAAGCAGCGTTTGGACTTCTCAACGCTGCTTTTTAAGGCTAACGCCAAACTCGTAATCTAGGCAATATTTTCTATGAAACGATTTAAAAGGATTATAATACCTTCATCATGGATTCAATAACTTTCTCACGGCTAGATTACGAGTTTTGCGTTATGAGTGAAAAAGCAGCATTATGGCTCTTTTTCACTACCGCTGCTATTATGAGTCTTGTAGGTATAGCTGTACCACACGCTTTTTTGGCCGTCACGCAACATAACTACAGCACTTTTTAAAAAGTCCTTTTTCAAAGGGACTTCCATAGCGCCGGTATTACGAGTTTGCCTGTCCGGCCAAAAAGTAAGAGGTACAGCCTATAACTTCAAGATCCGTACCGTAAACTGAAAGTCAGTAGTTACGAATTTTACGCTACAAAACTGTAGCATAAAACTCATAACTATAGTGATACAAAGTACACTAACACCCATAAACTACCTATTAACCCCTAAACCGAGGCCCTCCCGCATTGCAAACACTAAAATAAAATTATTAACCCCTAATCTTCCGCTCCGGATATCGCTGCCACTATAATAAACATATTAACCCCTAAACCGCCGCCCTCCCATATCGTAAACACTAGTTAAATATTATCAACCCCTAATCTGCTGCCCCCAATGTCACCGCCACTATACTAAAGTTATTAACCCCTAAACCTCTGGCCTTCCACATCACTAACACTAAATAAATATATTAACCCCCTAACCCTAAGTCTAACCCTAACACCCCTAACTTTAATATAATTAAAATAAATCTAAATAAAACCTACTATTATTACCTAAATAATACCTATTTAAGACTAAATACTTACCTGTAAAATAAACCCTAAGCTAGCTACAATATAACTAATAGTTATATTGTATCTAGCTTATGTTTTATTTTTATTTCACAGCTAAGTTTGTATTTATTTTAACTAGGTAGAATAGTTAGTAAATAGTTATTAACTATCTACTAACTAGTCTACCTAGTTAAAATAAATACAAACTTACCTGTGAAATAAAAATAAAACCTAAGATAGCTACAATGTAACTATTAGTTATATTGTAGCTAGCTTAGGTTTTATTTTACAGGTAAGTATTTAGTTTTAAATAGGAATTATTTAGTTATTAATAGTAGGTTTTATTTAGATTTATTTTAATTATATTAAAGTTAGGGGTGTTAGGGTTAGGATTAGACTTAGGTTTAGGGCTTAATATATTTATTTAGTGTTAGTGATGTGGGAGGCCAGAGGTTTAGGGGTTAATAACTTTAGTATAGTGGCAGCGGTAACGTTGGGGGCGGCAGATTGGGGGTTAATACATTTATGTAGGTGGCGGCGACATTAGGGGCGGCATATTCGGGGTTAATAAGTGTAATGTAGGTGGCGGCGATGTCAGGGGTGGCAGATTAGGGGTTAATAAGTATAATGTAGGTGGCGGTGATGTCAGGGGCGGCAGATTAGGGGTGTTTAGATTTAGGGTTTATGTTAGGGTGTTAGGTGTAAACATACATTTCTTTCCCCATAGGAATCAATGGGGCTGCGTTAGTGAGCTTTTTTTTCAGCCGGCTCTCCCTATTGATGTCTATGGGGAAATCGTGCACAAGCACGTAAAACCAGCTCAAAGCAGCGCTGGTATTTGTGTGCGTATGGAGCTCAACGCTGCCATATTGCCTGCTAACGCTGGGTTTTTGCAAACCTGTAATAGCAACGCTATTAAAGGTGAGCAGTGGAAATAACTTGTAAGTTATTACCGAGCCGCTCATAACGCAAAACATACATACCTTGAGGTCAGCAATCAGATGAAATTTTCATATAATTATATATATATTGGATTACTATCCCATATAGATTAATATTTCATATCTGTATATTTCTTTGTATAAAACATATGATATTATTTAAAACACCAATTATATATGTACTTATTAAATGCCTGAAAAATATAAAGAAATAGGTTATTAAAATTGGACATTTTAAATTGACTGTATAGCTACTTATTAAATTCAGCATATATATCCTAATGTGTCCCTTAGATGTCTGGCATTGTATTGTATTTCAATAGGAATGCAGTATATTTCATATTTCTAATACATTTTGAATGCATGAAACACCAGATTCAGGTCTGAAATGAAAGAAATAATGTTGTTATTAATTTTGAGACATTTTAAATCCTTAAGACATTCTATGCTTTCAGCACTCATAGGCCCCTATTTATTAAAGGTCTTGAAGACCTGATCCGACAGTGCGGATCAGGTCCGCAAGACCTCACTGAATGCGGAGAGCAATACGCTCTCCGTATTCAGCATTGCACCAGCAGCTCACAAGAGCTGCTGGTGCAACGCTGCCCCCTGCTGACTCGCGGCCAATCGGCCGCCAGCAGGGGGTGTCAATCAACCTGATCATACTTGATCGGGTTGATTTCTGGCGATTCCTGTCCGCCTGCTCAGAGCAGGCGGACAGGGTTATGGAGCAGCGGTCTTGTTAAATGGGCACCAGTGGGTTAAACATGTCTCTCTGTTAGTCAGTACAGATGTTTATCTAACACAGCAGGTACCAATTTGCATAGAAGAGTGAATGGTCACTTTCACACAAAACTTGTCACTTGTCTCAGACTTTTAGGCTCTCTTGTAAGAAGTAGGACATCTTATTACACATCTCCAGGTAGTGGCCATAAGGTATTTTGAAGTGATCTTTCTAAGATAACTTGAAAACAATTGCTTTGATGAATGAGAGAGGGGGGTGGTCTGTTAAAGTGACACCTGGAGTTTTAGAAATAAAATGAATTATTTGGTGTGCACAACCATATATATATATTAAATTATTTATATATATATATATAAATATATATATATATATATATATATATATATATATATATATATATATATATATATATATTATTTAATAACATTCACAGATATCCTGTTTTACTGTTTCAGTGTTAACCTAGTTCTCTGCACATGCATGCGAAGCATAGCTAGATATTCTCAGTGCACTAGCATTTTAAATACTGCAGATGAAATATTAACTTGGATTATGTCAGTAATTATGCAAATTGTGTGATTACCAGATGATACAAGCACCTTAGGCTCTCTGAGTAAGTGCTGAGTTTAAATGCTGGTGCATGGAGCATACTCAAGTAAACTCTTGGAACAGCCATACCTTTTACTCGAAGGAGTTTGCTAATACATGTATATTTCAAAAATGCTTCAATTCAAAACTGAAATGCACTCATGTGCATTCAACTTTTGGCTGGAATATCCCTTTAAATAACTGTTAGTAGGTTTGCAGAAGCTAAAGGTTCTTTAACAATTACTTATTTCTAGACAACTGATTTTGCCGCTGGTTGCCTTGTGGACAATACCTTCCCTATCTGATCTTTCCTTATAAATGAACCATGTACAGTTCTTTATTCCTCAGTCTTCGTTGCTTTGATTTGAGCTCAGTGACTTCAATAACTCTGACACTGGTGTATATAATTTGATAATCTCATCTGTACAGTGCTGCGGAGGGTTTTAATATCTTGAGACATAATAATGGCTATTCAAAGCCCACAGTAACGTATCACCAGTGACCTTAGATTACTGTGCATAAAAATATGCCTTTGTTTTCAGCCAATGTTCCCCATGACTCTGATGCTGTGAATCAGTGCAGAGCAGCATTGTATCCTCATTGCTTCTAAAATTACTATTCAGGAACCAAAAGGTTCAAATTGTGTTTTTTCTTGGCATATAGTAGCCACAAGTTATTTTCATCTTATGTCTTGTTGCATATACAGCATCTTATATTCCATTTTTAATAGCAGAGTAAAAAAGGGACAATCTAGTCGAAATTAAAATTTCATGATTCAGGTAGGGCATGCAATTTTAAACAACTTTCCAATTTACTTTAATCATCCAATTTGCTTTGCTCTCTTCTGGTATTCTTTGCTCTAAGCCCTTAAATGCCACCTCTTATCTCAGTGCATTTTATTAGTGCTAGTTTATGTGTGCCATATAGATACTAGTGTGCTTACTCCTGTGGAGTTATACCTGTGGCCCCGATGATCGAAAGTGCTGCGATGATCCGCGAGCCTGTCTAAATATTCCAATCTCCCAAAATAGCTGCTAACAGGTGGCATTGCAGAGAGGCGTCTATTATATGTGCCATTGGTTGGTGATTCTGGCTATAGATAACACCCAGCATTGCAGCCCATATTGGCAAAATATAGTAAACGATCCCTTGGAATGTAACTGCCATGTCTAACCACTAATCCTAATACCACTAAACCGAAGTAGCCCACAATTGCAAGCTAACACTATACTACACTATCTAAACAGTCAGTGGGCAAGTATCTATCTTGTTAACCCCTATACCACCACATACCCACTGCAAGTACCATACACTATTAACCATATACCGCCAATAGCCCACCGCAAGTACCCATCTAAACATTAACCCTATACCACCACATACACACCGCAAGTACCCATCTAAACATTAACCTCTATACCACCACATACCCACTGCAAGCACCCATCTAAACTATTAACCCCTATACCTCCACATATCCAGTGCAAGTACCCATCTAAACTATTAAACCCTATACTGCCACTAGCCTACTGCAAAAATCATACACCATTAACCCCTATATTTCCACTAACCTTTCGCAAATACTCAACACTATTAACCTCTAAACCGTCACAACCCCCAATGTAAACTAATACTACTCTACCTAATACCTAACCCCCCTCTAAACTAAACCTAAAAAAGTTACAGAAAATAAAAGACAGTATCCAAAATAAAAAACACCATTATATCTTACACTAACCTACATGCCCCCCCAACCCCCCCACCCAAAACAAAACAAAAACCCTAAACCCTAACACTAAATATAAGTTACAAGCGCCCTTAAAAGGGCCTTTTGTAGAGCATTGCCCTAAAGTCAATACAGCTTTTTTACAATTAAAAAAATACAACACCCCCCTATACAATTCAAGTAACCCCACATCCCCAATAATAAAGTCTAGCTAAAAAACTCTCTTCCAAAGTCTGCTGCTGCAAAGATATGGCCCCCCGGCGCCTAAACCCAGGATGGCGAGAGCACCAGCGTGAATGTAGAGGAGCTGAATTTTCGCATGGTGAGTTGAAAATTTGGGTTGTTAGGAATTTTTTGTGGGGAGTTTTTTTATTTTTTGTTTTAAAGAATAGGCTTTTTTTATTTAATTTTTAGGATTGTTTTTTTTTTTTTAGCAAGATTTTATTATTTTGGGGGTCTGAGGGTACTTGTATTGTAGAGGGGGTGTAATTTTTTTTAATTGTAAATAAGCTGTATTGACTTTAAGGCAATTTTAATTGCCTGCAGTGTCCTTCATGATTTCTGATGTATATCTAATCAAACCAGAAAATGATGCTTATCAATTAATGATTAGAAAAAGGGAAAAATAAATACTTAAAGGGACAGTCTAGCCTAAATTAAACTTTCATGATTCAGATAGGGCATGCAATTTTAAACAACTTTCCAATTGATTTTTATCATTAAATTTGCTTTGTTCCCTTGGTGGTATTTTTGAAAGCTAAACCTAGCTAGGCTCAAACTGATTTCTAAACTGTTGAAAACTGCCCTTTAGCTCAGAGCATTTTAAAAGTTTTTCACAGTTAGACAGTACTTGTTCATGCGTGTCATATAGACAACATTGTGCTCACTCCCGTGGAGTTATTTAGGAGTCTGCACTGATTGACTTAGCTGCATGTCTGTCAAAAGGGGGCAGTTTGCAGAGGCTTAGCTACAAGGTAATCACATAGGTAAAACATATATTAATATAACTCTGTTGGTTTTGCAAAACTGGGGAATGGGTAATAAAGGGATTATCTATCTTTTTAAACAATAAAAATTCTGGTGTATACTGTCCCTTTAAAATAAGTGTCATTATAATATTTGAGTAAACATGCCAGTATATCCATCATGCCTATTTACAAACTTGGATGTGTGCTTTGGGTAACTGTCATGTTGGAATGTAAAATTCTTCTTCATCTTCACCTTTCTGACAAAGCCCAGCAGGTTTTGTGCTAAATCTATCTAGGCAAGAACCCCTGATTCAGCTATAAAGAAGCAGCCCCAAGACATTATGTTACCACCACAATGCTTCAAAATCAGTATGGTGTTCCTTGGATAAGCTTTTACAATAGAGGTGGAAATGTTGAACCTTTGTCTCATCAGACCATAGCACATTTTCCCACGTGATTTGTAATGACGGAATTAAACTTTTGGCACAATTTAGACAAGCTTGGATTTTCTTTTTTTGCAAGAAAGGGTTTTATATCTTGCCATCCTACCCCATAGCCCAGACATGTGCAGAATACGAGAGATTGTGGTCACATGCAAGAAGTGACCGGCACCTGCTATTTCAGTGTTGCTATTGAACTCTTGGTAACCTCCCTTATAAATTTTCTCCTTGTCCTCTCATAAACTTGGGAGGGTTATCCAGATATTTACAATGTCTCTGTGGTGTCACATTTTCTCAACTTGATGATGGGTTTTACAATGCTCCATGGTACATCTAATGCCTTCTCCTTCACAAAATGCATTGCTTTGGAGTAGATGCTAAAATTGTTAAGTGGATAGAATGCTGGCTTAAAGATAGATGACAGAGGGAGTACATTCAAATGAGGGGTCAATTACTAGTGGTGTTCCCCAAGGGTCAGTTCTTGGGCCTGTTTTGTTTAACATGTTCATAAGTAATAATGGAAGTGGGCTTAAGGGAAAGGTTTGCTTGTTTGTTGATGATACAAAAATTTGTAACAGTGTTGATGTTCCAGGAGGGGCTGATCAAATGAACTGTGATATTAAAAATTAGAGGACTGGCCAAATAAATGGGATCTGAAATGTAATATTACCAAAAGCAAAATTATGCATATAGTATTCAAAAACCCAAAGGCCAATTATAGCCTCAATAGTACATTACTGACTGTAACTAAAGAAGAAAGGGACTTGGGAATTACTATTTGAGATGATTTAAAATTTGGTACACAATGCAGTAGTACAGCCAGTAAGGCCAGTCAAATACTTGGTTGCACTGGGAGAGGTATTAGTAGCAGAAATAGCAAGGTACTTATGCCAGTTTACAGATAATTAGTTAGGTCAAATCTGGAATACTGTGTACAGTTCTGGAGACCATGGCCCCTATTTATCAAGCCGTCAGCCGCAAATACACTGGAATTCTGCAGCGTAATTGTGGCGAGCCTGATTCCCCTTATTTATCAAAGCCTACAGACCGGTAAAAGTAGAATTTTGTGACGTAACATATGATCCGCCGGTCTCAGTCCGACACAGATCGATGCTTACGTCACTACAGATGTTCCGAATGCAAATTCGGCACTATCTGACTACTTTTGCTAGATAACAAATACCTACCAGGTACGCTCGCCACTAGTCCGGCCCAGCGTACCTGGTTTTCAATCCACAGGCCTGGAGGCGGCGAATGCCATAGGAATCAATGGGATTCTGAAAGCAGCAAAGCTCATGTTCGATGCTGCCCAATATCCCATTGATTCCTATGGGAGAATAAAGTTACGTTTACACCTAACACCCTAACATGTACCCCGAGTCTAAACACCCCTAATCTGCCGCCCCCTACACCGCCACCACCTACATTATACTTATTAACCCCTAATCTGCCGCCCCCAACACCACCGCCACCTACATTACACTTATTAACCCCTAATCTGCCCCCCCCAACACCGCCACCACCTACATTATACTTATTAACCCCTAATCTGCCCCCCGCCCCTCCGCAACCTACATTATACTTATTAACCCCTAATCTGCCATCCCCAACGTCGCCTCTACTATATTAAATGTATTAACCCCTAAACCTAAGTCTAACCCTTACCCTAACACCCTCTAACTTAAATATAATTTAAATAAATCTAAATAAAATTTCTATCATTAACTAAATTATTCCTATTTAAAACTAAATACTTACCTATAAAATAAACCCTAAGCTAGCTACAATATAACTAATAGTTACATTGTAGCTAGCTTAGGGTTTATTTTTATTTTACAGGCAAGTTTGTATTTATTTTAACTTGGTAGAATAGTTACTAAATAGTTATTAACTATTCGCTAACTACCTAGCTAAAATAAATACAAATTGACCTGTAAAATAAAACCTAACCTAAGTTACACTAACACCTAACACTACACTACAATTAAATAAATTACATAAATTAAATACAACTAATTAAATTATATAAAATTATCTACAGTAAAGTACAAAAAAACCAAAACACTAAATTACAGAAAATAAAAAACAAATTATCAGATATTTAAACTAATTACACCTAATCTAATAGCCCTATCAAAATAAAAAGCCCCCCCCCCTCCAAAAAAAAAACCCCTAGCCTAAACTAAACTACCAATAGCCCTTAAAAGGGCCTTATCAGCTCTTTTACCTGTAAAAAAAAATACAAACACCCCCCCCAACAGTAAAACCCACCACCCACACAATCAACTCCCCAAATAAAATAATAACTGAAAAAACCTAAGCTCCCCATTGCCCTGAAAAGGGCATTTGGATGGGCATTGCCCTTAAAAGGGCAGTTAGCTCTTTTGCAGCCCAAAGCCCTAACCTAAAAATAAAACCCACCCAATACACCCTTAAAAAACCCTAACACTAACCCCCTGAAGATCGACTTACCGGAGCATCCTCTTCTGCCGACGACTACCTGACGAATGAAGGTTCCTTTAAGTGACGTCATCCAAGATGGCATCCCTTAGATTCCGATTGGCTGATAGAATCAGCCAATCAGAATAAAGGTAGAAAAAATCCTATTGGCTGATGCAATCAGCCAATAGGATTGAAGTTCAATCCTATTGGCTGATTGGAACAGCCAATATAATGCAAGCTCAATCCGATTGCATCAGCCAATAGGAATTTTTCTACCTTAATTCCGATTGGCTAATAGAATTCTATCAGCCAATCGGAATCTAAGGGACGCCATCTTGGATAATGTCACTTAAAGGAACCTTCATTCGTCGGGTAGTCGTCGGCAGAAGAGGATGCTCCACGTCGGATGAATTAAAGATGGACACGCTCCGTGCTGGATGGATGAAAATAGAAGATGCCGTCTGGATGAAGACTTCTGCCGTCTGGAGGACCACTTCTGCCCGGCTTGGATGAAGACTTCTGCCTGTCTGGAGGACCACTTCGCTCGGCTTGGATGAAGACGTCTCCCGGTAAGTCGATCTTCAGGGGGTTAGTGTTAGGTTTTTTTAAGGGTGTATTGGGTGGGTTTTATTTTTAGGTTAGGGCTTTGGGCCGCAAAAGAGCTAACTGCCCTTTTAAGGGCAATGCCCATCCAAATGCCCTTTTCAGGGCAATGGGGATCTTAGGATTTTTTAGATAGTATTTTTTTGGGGGGTTGGTTGTGTGGGTGGTGGATTTTACTGTTGGGGGGGTTGTTTGTATTTTTTTGCAGGTAAAAGAGCTGATTACTTTGGGACAATGCCCCGCAAAAGGCCCTTTTAAGGGCTATTGGTAGTTTAGTTTAGGCTAGGGTTTTTTTATTTTGGGGGGGATGCCGTCTGGATGAAGACTTCTGCCGTCTGGAGGACCACTTCTGCCCGGCTTGGATGAAGACTTCTGCCTGTCTGGAGGACCACTTCGCTCGGCTTGGATGAAGACGTCTCCCGGTAAGTCGATCTTCAGGGGGTTAGTGTTAGGTTTTTTTAAGGGTGTATTGGGTGGGTTTTATTTTTAGGTTAGGGCTTTGGGCTGCAAAAGAGCTAACTGCCCTTTTAAGGGCAATGCCCATCCAAATGCCCTTTTCAGTGCAATGGGGAGCTTAGGTTTTTTTAGTTAGTATTTATTTGGGGAGTTGGTTGTGTGGGTGGTGGGTTTTACTGTTGGGGGGGTGTTTGTATTTTTTTTTACAGGTAAAAGAGCTGATAAGGCCCTTTTAAGGGCTATTGGTAGTTTAGTTTAGGCTAGGGTTTTTTTTTTGGGGGGGGGGGGCTTTTTTATTTTGATAGGGCTATTAGATTAGGTGTAATTAGTTTAAATATCTGATAATTTGTTTTTTATTTTCTGTAATTTAGTGGGGGTTTTTGTACTTTAGATAATTGTATATAATTTAGTTAATTGTATGTAATTCAGTTAATTGTATTTAATTGTAGTGTAGTGTTAGGTTTTATTGTAACTTAGGTTAGGTTTTATTTTACAGGTAAATTTGTATTTATTTTAGCTAGGTAGTTATTAAGTAGTTAATAGCTATTTAGTAACTATTCTACCTAGGTAAAATAAATACAAACTTGCCTGTAAAATAAAAATAAACCCTAAGATAGCTACAATGTAACTATTAGTTATATTGTAGCAAGCTTAGGGTTTATTTTACAGGTAAGTGTTTAGTTTTAAATAGGAATAATTTAGTTAATGATAGTAATTTTATTTATATTTATTTAAATTATATTTAAGTTAGGGGGTGTTAGGGTTAGACTTAGGTTTAGGGGTTAATAAATTTAATATAGTGGCGGCGACGTTGGGGACTGCAGATTAGGGGTTAATAAGTATAATGTAGGTGGCGGTGGTGTAGGGGGACAGATTAGGGGTTAATAACATAATGTAGGTGGTGGCGGTGTAGGGGGGCAGATTAGGGGTTAATAACATAATGTAGGTGGGGCGGTGTAGAGGGGGGGCAGATTAGGGGTTAATAACATAATATAGGTGGTGGTGGGCTCCGGGAGCAGCAGGATAGGGGTTAATAAGTTTATTAGAGTGGCGGTGGGCTCCTGGAGCGGCGGTTTAGGGGTTAATAACTTTATTTAGTTGCCGCAAGGTCCGTGAGCAGCGGGATAGGAGTAAAATAGTGAAGTATAGTGTGGGTGTTTGGTGATAGTATACCAATAAAGTTGGGAAAAAGCCGAAGAGCAGTGAGATTGATGACTGTTAGTTAACAACAGTCTGCTGCTCATCGCCCCGTACTTGGTGTGCGGCTTTTTGACAGCTTTTTTGGTAACTTTGGAGAGCATATTCAGGTCCACGGCAGCGATGCTAGGCGATCTTAGGCGAGCGTATTGGTGCCGGCGAATGCAAGAAAGTTGACGGCTTGATAAGTAGGCCTCCATATCTTCAGAAAGATATAAATAAAATAGAAGCTATCCAAAAGAGGGCTACTAAAATGGTAAATGGTCTAAAATATAAAACATACAAAGAAAGACTCTATGATCTAAATATGTATAGTTTAGAGGATAGAAGGGAAAGAGGTGGCAAGATAGAGACCTTCAAATATATGAAGGGACTTAATAAAGTATAAGCTGAGAGCATTTTCCAAAAAAATAAATGCCAATACAAAGGGGTCACAATCTAAAGTTAGAGGGTAGCAGATTCAGGAGCAATTTGAGGAAGCATTTTTTACAGAAAGGGTGGTAGATTCATGGAATAAAATTCCATTGGAGGTGGTAAACACAAAGGCCTCTAGTTATTAAGCTCCGTATTCGCCATCCCAATACGCTCGCCTAAGCTCGCCTCACATCGCCGCCGCGGACCTGAATACGCTCGCCAAAGTTATCAATAAATCTGTCAAAAAGCCGCGCACCAAGTACGGGGCCATGAGCAGCGGACTGTGATAGTTATCACTCATCAATCTCGCTGCTCTTTGGCTTTTTTATAGCTTTATTGATACCTCTGTCACTAAGCACTCACACTATACTTTACTGTTCTACTCCCTATACCGGCACCCCCGGAGCCCCCCGCAACTAAATAAAGTTATTAACCCCTAAACCGCCGCTCCTAGACCCCGTCGCAACTATAATAAATATATTAACCCCTAAACCTCCGCTCCCGGACCCCGCCGCCACCTATATTATACCTATTAACCCCTAATCTGACGCTCTCTATACCGCCGCCACCTACATAAACTTATTAACCCCTATCCTGCCGATCCCGGACCCCACCACAACTAAATAAATTGTTTAACCCCTAAACCGCCGCTCCCGGACCCTGCCGCAACTATAATAAATATGTTAACCCCTAAACCGCCGCTCCCGGACCCGCCACCACCTACAGAATACCTATTAACCCCTATCCTGCCCCCCCTATACCGCCGCCACCTATAATAAATTTATTAACCCTTATCCTGCCCCCCTACACCGTCGCCACTATAATAAAATTATTAACCCCTAAACCTAAGTCTAACACTAACCCTAACACCCCCTAACTTAAAGGGACAGTCTACACCAGAATTTTTATTGTTTCTATCAGCCAATCGGAATTAAGGTAGGAAAATTCTGATTGGCTGATGGATCCGCGTCAGCTGGAAGAAGATGGCTCTGCTCCGCTCCGGATGGATGAAGATAGAAGATGCGGCTTGGATGAAGATGTCTACCGGTCCAGATGTCCTCTTCTGCCCGGATAGGATGAAGACTTCTGCCCGATGATGGACCTCTTCAGCCGCCGCTTGGATCAAGACTTCAGCCCGATGATGGACCTCTTCAGCCTGATGATGGATCTCTTCAGCCCCCGCTTGGGCTTGGATGAAGACTTCGGAGGCTCTTCTGGACCAATAAGGTAGGAAGATCTTCAAGGGCTTAGTGTTAGGTTTATTTAAGGGGGGTTTAGGTTAGATTAGGGGTATGTGGGTGGTGGGTTGTAATGTTGGGGGGGTATTGTATGTTTTTTTTCAGGCAAAAGAGCAGAATTCTTTGGGGCATGCCCCGCAAAAGGCCCTTTTAAGGGCTGGTAAGGTAAAAGAGCTTTTCAATTTTTATTTTAGAAAAGGGTAGGGAATTTTTTTATTTTGGGGGGCTTTTTTATTTTATTAGGGGGCTTAGAGTAGGTGTAATTAGCTTAAAATTGTTGTAATATTTTTCTAATGTTTGTAAATTATTTTTTTATTTTTTGTAACTTAGTTCTTTTTTATTTTTTGTACTTTAGTAAGTTTATTTAATTGTATTTATTTGTAGGTATTTTATGTAATTAATTTATTGATAGTGTAGTGTTAGGTTTAATTGTAGATAATTGTAGGTATTTTATTTAATTCATTTATTGATAGTGGTGTGTTAGGTTTAATTGTAACTTAGGTTAGGATTTATTTTACAGGTAATTTTGTAATTATTTTAACTAGGTAGCTATTAAATAGTTATTGACTATTTAATAGCTATTGTACCTGGTTAAAATAAATACAAAGTTACCTGTAAAATAAATATTATTCCTAAAATAGCTACAATATAATTATAATTTATATTGTAGCTATATTAGGGTTTATTTTACAGGTAAGTATTTAGCTTTAAATAGGAATAATTTATTTAATAAGATTTATTTTATTTCGTTAGATTTAAATTATATTTAACTTAGGGGGGTGTTAGGGTTAGGGTTAGACTTAGCTTTAGGGGTTAATAAATTTTATTAGAGTAGCGGTGAGGTCCGGTCGGCAGATTAGGGGTTAATACTTGAAGTTAGGTGTCGTGATGTTAGGGAGGGCAAATTAAGGGTTAATACTATTTATTATAGGGTTATTGAGGCAGGAGTGAGGCGGATTAGGGGTTAATAACTTTATTATAGTAGCGGTGAGGTCCGGTCGGCAGATTAGGGTTGGTTAATAATTGTAGGTAAGTAGTGGCGACGTGGGGGGGGGCAGATTAGGGGTTAATAAATATAATATAGGGGTTGGCGGTGTTAGGGGCAGCAGATTAGGGGTACATAGGGATAACGTAGGTTGCGGCGGTGTGCGGTCGGCAGATTAGGGGTTAAATTTTTTTATTAGAATGGCGGCGATGTGGGGGGCCTCGGTTTAGGGGTACATAGGTAGTTTATGGGGGTTAGTGTACTTTAGAGCACAGTAGTTAAGAGCTTTATGAACCGGCGTTAGCCCAGAAAGCTTTTAACTCCTGGCTTTTTGCTGCGGCTGGAGTCTTGTCGGTAGAGGGTCTAGCGCTCACTTCAGCCAAGACTCTAAATACCAGCGTTAGAAAGATCCCATTGAAAACATAGGATACGCAAATAGCGTAGGGGGATCTGCGGTATGGAAAAGTCGCGGCTGCAAAGTGAGCGTTAGACCCTTCCCTGACTGACTCTAAATACCAGCGGTAGCCCAAAACCAGCGTTAGGAGCCCCTAACGCTGGTTTTGACGGCTAACGCCAAACTCTAAATCTAGCCGTAAATTAATCCTATTTAAAACTAAATACTTACCTATAAAATAAACCATAATATAGCTACAATATAACTAATAGTTACATTGTAGCTATTTTAGGATTTATTTTTATTTTACAGTCAACTTTGTATTTATTTTAACTAGGTACAATAGTTATTAAATAGTTATTAACTATTTAATAGCTACCTAGTTAAAATAAAGACAAATTTACCTGTAAAATAAAAACTAACCTAAGTTACAATTTCACCTAACACTACACTATAATTAAATACATTATTCCTATTTAAAACTAAATACTTACCTGTAAAATAAACCATAATATAGCTACAATATAACTAATAATTACATTGTAGCTATTTTAGGATTTATTTTAATTTTACAGGTAACTTTGTATTTATTTTAACTAGGTACAATAGTTATTAAATAGTTATTAACTATTTAATAACTACCTAGCTAAAATAAATACAAAATTACCTGTAAAATAAATCCTAACCTAAGTTACAATTAAACCTAACACTACACTATCATTAAATTAATTAAATAAATTAGCTACAAATACCTACAATTAAATACAATTAAATAAACTAAACCAAATTACAAAAACAAACAAACACTAAATTACAGAAAATAAAAAAATATTACAAGAATTTTAAACTAATTACACCTAATCTAATCCCCCTAATAAAATAAAAAAAAAACAAAATAATAAAAGTCCCTACCCTATTCTACATTACAAAGTAATCAGCTCTTTTACCAGCCCTTAAAAGGGCTTTTTGCGGGGCATTGCCCCAAAGTAATCAGCTCTTTTATTGAGAAACAACGAAAGTGGCGCTTACCGACTGCTGGGGTCCGTCTCCTGTCACTTCCAAAAAAGACCGACATTCCTGGAGCCCAGATAGATGCGCCTCCATTTCCGGCGCACTAAGCAAACAGGGAATTCCAAATGTACATCCGGGCTACACAGGGCAGAAGGTCAGTCGAGAGGCATACACCATAACCATAAAAAAGATTATAGTTCACAGAAAGAACTCCCTTGATGCCATCCAGTATAAGAAAAATAAATCTTTATTGGGATACAGGATAAAAAAAAATTCAGAGCCAATGCTCCATTTAGCAAGAGGTCAGGGTCACAGCTGAACAAACTGCAGACATGTTTTGTGTGTATTACACGCTTGATCACTGCTGTGAACTGTGAACTTTAATCTGATTGGCTGATTCAATCAGCCAATCAGATTTTTCCTACCTTAATTTGGATTGGCTGATAGAATCCTATCAGCCAATCGGAATTCGAGGGATGCCATCTTGGATGATGTCATTTAAAGGAACCGTGATTCGTCGTTAGTTCGTTGGCCAGGAAGGATGCTCCGCGCCGGAGGTCTTGAAGATGGAGCCGCTCCTCGTCGGATGGATGAAGATAGAAGATTCTGCTTGGATGAAGATGTCTGCCGATCCAGATGTCCTCTTTTGCCCGGATAGGATGAAGACTTCTGCCGGTCTAGATGTCCTCTTCTGCCCCATTGGATGAAGACTTCGGCCCGGCTGGGTGAAGACAACTCAAGGTAGGGAGATCTTCAGGGGGTTAGTGTTAGGTTTTTTTAAGGGGGGTTTGGGTGGGTTAGAGTAGGGGTATGTGGGTGGTGGGTTTTAATGTTGGGGGGGTTGTATTTTTTTTACAGGTAAAAGAGCTGATTACTTTGGGGTAATGCCCCGCAAAAAGCCCTTTTAAACTTTGTAATGTAGAATAGGGTAGGGACTTTTATTATTTTTTTATTTTTATTTTATTAGGGGGCTTAGATTAGGTGTAATTAGTTTAAAATTCTTGTAATATTTCTTTATTTTATGTAATTTAGTGTTTTTTTGTAATTTTGTTTAGTTTACTTAATTGTATTTAATTGTAGGTATTTTAGCTAATTTATTTAATTAATTTAATGATAGTGTAGTGTTAGGTTTAATTGTAACTTAGGTTAGGATTTATTTTACAGGTAATTTTGTATTTCTTTTAGCTAGGTAGTTATTAAATAGTTAATAACTATTTAATTACTATTGTACCTAGTTAAAATAAATACAAAGTTGCCTGTAAAATAAAAATAAATCCTAAAATAGCTACAATATGATTATTAGTTATATTGTAGCTATATTAGGTTTTATTTTATAGGTAAGTATTTAGTTTTAAATAGGAATAATTTAGTTAATAATAGTAATTTTTATTTAGATTTATTAAAATAATATTTTAGTTAGGGGCGGTTAGGGTTAGTGTTAGACTTAGTTTTAGGGGTTTATAAGTTTAATATAGGTGGCGGCAGTATAGGGGGAGCAGGATAGGGGTTAATAAGTTTAATATAGGTGGCAGCGGGGTCCGGGAGCGGCAGTTTAGGGGTTAAACAATTTATTTAGTTGCGGCAGGGTCCAGGATCCGCAGGATTGGTGTTAATTATTTTATGTAGGTGGTGTCTGTATAGGGGGCAGCAGATTAGGGGTTAATATGTATAATGTAGGTTGCGGCGGGGTCCGGGAGTGGTGGTTTAGGGGGTAATAACTTTATTTAGTTGCGGCAGGGTAGGGTGGGCAGATTAGGGGTGTTTAGACTCGGGGTACATGTTAGGGTGTTAGGTGTAGACATTTCCCATAGGAATCAATGTGATATCGGGCAGCAGCGAACATGAGCTTTTGCAATGGTCAGATTCCCATTGATTCCTATGAGATCCGCGGCGGATTGAAATCCAGGTACGCTGGCCCGGAATAGTGGCGAGTGTACCTGGTAGTAGTTTAATAACTACCAAAAGTAGTCAGATTGTGCCGAACTTGCATTTGGAACATCTGTAGTGACGTAAGCATCGATCTGTGTCAGACTGAGTCCTGCGGATTGAAGCTTATGTCACTAGACTTTTGCCAGGGCAGTAGGGCTTGATAACTAAGGTGAATCAGCCTCGCCACAAATACGCTGCGGAATTCCAGCGTATTTGCGGATGACGGCTTGATAACTAGAGGCCAAAGACTGTAAAGGAATTTAAAAAATGTCTGGGACATGCATAAGGCTATCCTAAGAAAAAGTAACATGTAATATGGGTAGACTTGATGGGCCTTTTTTGTTCTTATCCACCGTCAAATTCTATGTTTCTATGTTTCGATATTCTTTTATATCCCTCTCATGATTGGTATCTTTCAACAATTATCTCTTGAAGTTTCTGTGGCAACTCTTTGTGGACCATGGCTCTCCCAAGAATTCAAGTAAATCCTACAGCAACAGCTGACTTTAATCAGAGTTTAATCAGAATGACTTCTCTATCCCTGTTGACGGCATCACCATTTCCCCATCGCCCCAAGTCTGCTGACTCAGAGTCACACTTGACTCAAACCTATCCTTCGTCCCCCATATCCAATAGCTTTCTACATCATGCCGCAATCATCTACGCAATATTTCCAAAATTCGCCCTTTTCTGAGCGCTGACACCACAAAGCAAATAATCCACTCCCTTGTTATCTCTCGACTTGACTACTGCAATAACCTACTCGCTGGCCTTCCTCTTTCCCGCCTCTCCCCCCTTCAATCCATCCTAAATGCCTCTGCCAGGCTGATCCACCTTTTTCCCGTTGATCTGTATCTGCTGCACCTCTCTGTGAGTCCCTTCATTGGCTCCCCATTCACAGCAGAATCAAATTCAAAATTCTCACCCTTACATACAAAACTCTCACCAACGCCGCTCCCCTCTACCTATCCTCTCTAATACACAAGTATACTCCAGCCCGCCCACTAAGATCCAACAATGACCTGCTCCTTGCATCCGCAACTATCACCTCCTCTCATGCTAGACTGCAGGACTTCTGTCATGCAGCACCTACCCTCTGGAACACTCTCCCTCGTGCTGTCAGGCTTTGCCCTAATCTTTCTTCCTTCAAATGTTCCCTGAAGACCTTTCTGTTCAGGGTAGCCTACCACCCAACTCATTAATAAATTAATTTCACTTACCTAACATTTTCCTCATCTAACTCTGTATTAACATCTTTCTAAACCTTGCAGTCCTCACCTCCTGTTTCTCAACCTCCTACCCTTTTAGATTGTAAGTTCCCATGGGAATAGGGCCCTCAATCCCTCTTGTATGTGTTTGTAAATTTTGTCCTGTATCTTACAAGTCTTGTATTGTTTTATTTAAATGAATTGTATCCATGGAGAGTGCTGCGGAATATGTTGGCGCTTAATAAATAAAGTATAATAATAATAATAATAATGGCATGTGTATGCTATTTACCTACAGGCTTCACATAATGGGGCCGATTTATCAAGGGCTGAATGGCCCCTGAAAGCCCTGTTTCCGCGCGAGCCTTCAGGTCTTAAGACGGCTGCTCCTTAACTGGTCTGCTGCCTCTGAGGCTGCAGACATTAGTCCCCCTGATCCTATACGATCGGGATGATTAACACACCCTGCTAGAGCGAATCTGCAGGGGGCAGAATTGCACAAGCAGTTCACTAGAACTGCTTGTGCAATGTTAAATGCTGACAGCACATGCTGTCACCATTCAGCGATGTCTGGCGCTTCAACTTATCATGTCCGCTAGACTTTGATAAATCAGCCCCTTAGAATGTGGTTGGTCAACTTTTAACACAGCTAGGAGACCGTATTATGAATTGGTGTGCAGACTTATTCAATCAGGGTGTTGTAGTTTTTTTATTTAAAATGTTCCTTATAACTAACAGTATTTTTTTTTTACTTTTATATCTACTGCATGTTTGTGTGTATGTATGGCTCTCTCTCTTTCTCTTATTTTATATATATATATATATATATATATATATATATATATATATATATATATATATATATATATATATATACTGTATATATATATAGAACCAGGATGAGCACTCTCACTTCAATCATCAGCAGCCAGGGTGCTAGTGGGTAATGAATATTGATAGCAAAAACTTGCACTCACTGGACTTTTTTAACACCAAACATTTAATGTAATGTTTCGGAGACAAAGTATCCCCTTCCTCAGACAAAGTGAAATAGCAATACAAGCAGTAAAAAAAAGCAAACAAAGTGATAACCCCTCCCCCCAATTAAGACAAAAAAACGCCAAAATGGTAGTCATGACTACCACACAAACCAAAGTGACAGTGTTGCTAAACCAAACAACTAATTTTGAAAAATTCAGATTGAGTAATCAAGTGGTTAAATATTGGAGTGTAAAGCACTAGATAAGTGTGAATTAAAAATGTATATACATATATCCAACTTATATGGAATAATAAATTCAACTTATATGGAATAATAAATTTATAAATTTGATACTCACATATGGACAAGTATTTCACAAGCATATCCCCTTATAAACTGCTTAATAGGGAAAATAGCATGATAAAGAAAATGGGAAGCACATACTCACACACACAGAGAGCTCACAGTCTGATCGTTCAACTGTCACTACACTTGATCGTTATCCCTACATTGGTCCACCCAGAGAGTTTCTCATAGAGCTGTTGTATTTAAGTTTGCAACTTAATTATTTAAGATTTGAAAATTCATTTTACCAGCAAATAGCTGGAACTGCCATGGGATCGAATGTGGCCCCATCCCTGGCCAATATATTTATGGATAACTATGAAACAACGGTCATGGGGATTTTTGATAAATCTGAGGTGAAATATTACGACCTCTTTATCATCTGGAGTGGTTCAGCTGAGAGTCTACAGGGTTGGTTCGTTCAGCTTAATACACTCGACAACCCAGTGAAGTTCAAACTTAACATTCAAGAAACATCAATTGAATTCCTTGATTTGAAGATTTTTAAAAAAGGCCAACGACATCTGGGTACTGCATTGTTCTGTAAACCCACCGATCGGAACTCACTGCTCCACGTGAGCAGCAGCCATCCAACTAGTCTTTTGAGGGTGATTCCTAAAGCCCAACTTCTAAGGGTAGTAAGAAATAACAGTGAACCTGAATTGATGTCAACACAACTCACAGCGATGGCTGAGAAATTTAAACAGAGGGGCTACAACCCTCACCTGATCAATAAGAATATGCATGAAGTCACTAACGTGGAACCAGGGGGGGCACATGACACCTCGAAGTGACACTAAAAGACTTACCTTCACTACTACGTATAGTCCATCTATGAGGGAGATAGGCACAAGCCTCAATCAACATTGGCATATCATCAAGAGCGATCCTTCTCTCCCATTTGATGAGTGGGAATACCCCAGAGTGGGATTTAAGCATAACAGGAACTTGAAAGATGCCCTAATGATCACTGACCCAGCTCATTGCTACACTCCATCTAACTGGCTACAGCGGAAGAAGAAGAACGGCTGCTATAGGTGCACTGGCTGCACAATTTGCAGCTCCATGTTGACGGGTCCAACATTTGCCCATCCTCATACCAACAAGAGATTCAAGATTAGACACTTTATCACGTGTACGACAACACACGTGGTTTATCTTCTGAACTGTTGCTGTGGGCGTTTTTATGTCGGCAAAACGACAGATGACGCCAGGACAAGGTTTGCTAACCACATGTCGGCCATCAGGATAGCATTGAAAAACCAGAAAAGTGACCAACCGGTGGCCAGACAATTTGTTGAAGCTGGACACACAGTGAATGACTTACGTTTCATTCTGATTGATCATATTCCCCCACTGAGACGTGGAGGTGACCGCAACACGATCTTATTACAAACAGAAGCGAGGTGGATCCATCGCCTGAAGACAACGCAACCTAATGGACTCAACACTGTGGTAGATTGGCACTGCTTTTTGCAGTCTCTAGTACCTACATCAGAAGAAATGTCTATGGACCTTGAGAGTTACATTCCAGAGGGCCATGTTCCATTTTTTCCCACATATGAGAGTCCAGATTCATTCTTTAATTAGGCTGATGTGTGCATGTCTCCTTTAATTAGGTGATGTGTGTGTGTCTTTTTTATCCCCTGTATGTGTGGATCAGTAATCCATTGCTTTTCATTTACTTGTTGATTTTTCTTTATTCTTCATGTTCACTGTTGTTCTTTGCTTAGACTTGATGTATGCCAACATAAGGTTTATTGTGATCTGGGGTTTGTTCTGTTTTTGTTCCTTTTTATGTTCCTTTTGTATGTCTGTCCATCACTCATTAGATAACTTCTGTATTTAGAGTTTGGTTGGTTTTATTTTCAAAGGTTGGTGTTCTACCATCTGTGGCAACAAGGGTATTATGTTGCTCACTTTCATTTGCAGTGACAACTGCTGTATGCGGATGGGTGACATGGCATGAGCCAGGTATTGCCCACATTTTGTAATTGAACCCCTTGATGCTTGATTTTCATTCTTTGTTACATATCCACTAGCCAAAATATTCTCTTTAATGTATTTTTAGTCCCTTAGTATTGGGATCTTTACTTTTGCACTTTCAGTCCTGAGCATTGGGCATTTTATTTGTGAGGTGTTGGGATTACCTTTACTATTATTGGCTGCACTGCATTCGTACGTTAGTTTCAGTGTTAGTTATTTAATACTTAGTACTTTATTTCTCCAGTGGTTACATTGTATTTTTGTTGAATTAAGTTTGTACTCAGGACTTCTTGTTCCCTGTTGTATCTATGAGTCTGAATACTCATGTTTAAGGTGTGATGCTAATCACTAGGTTCCATTGATGTGTGGACTATGGCATATTTTGTGTGCTTGGGCTCCCAGCCCACATATGTTTCTGTTTTCTCACGGTTTGAGTATGCGCTAGTGATGTCCAGTTCATGAACGAATCGTTCATTTGAACTGGATCTTTTCAGTGAACTGTATGAATCAGTTCACCAGACTGAACTGATTCGTTTCAAACAGTTCACTTCCTGAGTCTGCAGCAGCTCTGGTAATACGATCCTAGAGTGTGTACTGCTTCTGCTAACTCCTCCTTTGCAATGAATCAGACAGCCTCACTCTAGGATCATATTACCAGTACTGTTACTGATTCAAGAAGTGAACTGTTTGCAAACGAATCAGTGTACTGTTAACTCCTTTGCAATGAATCATTCAGTTAACAGTACACTGATTCAAAGATACCCCTAACTGTACCTAAATTAACCCTTACAAAAATAGCAGGTCTCAACCTTATATTTATAAACCAAAACTCTGTATGGCTTATAAATAAATATAAGGTTGAGACCTGCTGCTTCTGTAAGGGTTAATTTAAGGTGCAGTTAAGAGGTATATTTGAATCAGTGTACTGTTAACTGAACGATTCATTGTAAAGGAGTCAGTTAACAGTACACTGATTCAAATATACCCCAAACTGCACCTTAAATTAACCCTTAGAGAAGCAGCAGGTCTCAACCTTATATTTATTTATAAGCTATACAGAGTACTAGTAGATATGCATATCTTAGGAAAATACATACAACACAGTACATAGAACAGAGTATACAGCATGCTCTGTTCTATGTACTGTGTTGTATGTATCTGTTAAGGAGACAACGCTGCCTGGCTGTGAGGACTCAGGAGCTGAACTGTTAGACACTGAATCATGAGTCATGAACAACTCACACAGTCAGTGACTCATGATTCAGGAACGAATCTGCGGCTCTACAGTTCACCTACTGAACATGAGGTAGAGCCTCTGGGGGGTAGTTATCAAGCCGTCTACTTTTCTGCCTTCGCCGGCCCAATACGCCCACCTAAGCTTGTCTACCTTCGCCGCCGCGGACCTTGAATATGTTCGCCTAAGTTATCAAATAAAGCTGTCAAAAAGCCGCGGGGCGATGAGCAGCGGACTGTGAGAGTTATCACTCATCCAATCTCGCTGCTCTTCGGCTTTTTCCCAGCTTTATTGCTAGCCTGTTACTAAGCACCCACACTAAACTACACTGTTCTATCCCTATACCGGCGCCCCCGGAGCCCCCCGCAACTCAATAAAGTTACTAACCCCTAAACCACCGCTCCTAGACCCTGCCGCAACCCTGATAAATGTATTAACCCCTAAACCGCCGCTCCCGGACACCGCTGCCACCTACAGTATACCTAGTAACCCCTATCCTGCCCCCCCTATACCGTCGCCCGCTATAATAAAATTATTTTTATGCAAATTATTCTTGGGTCACCCTAAGAGTAATGGGGAATCCAGACGTGGACTCCATGCACACTTGCCTTTAGAGAGATACAACTGCACCTCACTGACGAGGCCCATAGGAGGCCGAAACGATCGTCTGGGGTTGTTGCTTCCCTTGTTCAGAGAAGAATTGCCTGGTATTTCGGCGCTGGACTGTCATTGGGCAGGGTCAGACTGATATGCTTCAGGATATTTTTTCTCTGTGAAGGGGCGTAGTGTGCAAAAAGAACTGGCACCCTGAGGAATTCAATAAAAATCAACATGCATGGAAGTTATTCCAGCTTCTGTTCTATCTCATGGAGTGCTGTTCTCTCTCTTTGACTTTTTATGCAAATTATTCTTGGGTCACCCTAAGAGTAATGGGGAATCCAGACGTGGACTCCATGCACACTTGCCTTTAGAGAGATACAACTGCACCTCACTGACGAGGCCCATAGGAGGCCGAAACGATCGTCTGGGGTTGTTGTTTCCCTTGTTCAGAGAAGAATTGCCTGGTATTTCGGCGCTGGACTGTCATTGGGCAGGGTCAGACTGATATGCTTCAGGATATTTTTTCTCTGTGAAGGGGCGTAGTGTGCAAAAAGAACTGGCACCCTGAGGAATTCAATAAAAATGAACATGCATGAAAGTTATTCCAGCTTCTGTTGTATCTCATGGAGTGCTGTTCTCTCTCTTTTGATTTTTATGCAAATTATTCTTGGGTCACCCTAAGAGTAATGGGGAATCCAGACGTGGACTCCATGCACACTTGCCTTTAGAGAGATACAACTGCACCTCACTGACGAGGCCCATAGGAGGCCGAAACGATCGTCTGGGGTTGTTGCTTCCCTTGTTCAGAGAAGAATTGCCTGGTATTTCGGCGCTGGACTGTCATTGGGCAGGGTCAGACTGATATGCTTCAGGATATTTTTTCTCTGTGAAGGGGCGTAGTGTGCAAAAATAACTGGCACCCTGAGGAATTCAGTAAAAATGAACATGCATGGAAGTTATTCCAGCTTCTGTTCTATCTCATGGAGTGCTGTTCTCTCTCTTTGACTTTTTAATAAATTTATTAACCCCTATCCTGCTGATCCCGCACCTCGCCGCAACTAAATAAATAGTTTAACCCCTAAACCGCCGCTCCCTGAACCCGCTGCAACCTATATTAAACCTATTAACCCCTATCCTGCCCCCCACTACACAGCCGCCACTGTAATAAAATTATTAACCCCTAAACCTAAGTCTAACACTAACCCTAACGCCCCCCTAACTTAAATATTAATGAAATAAATCTAAATAATATTTCTATTATGAACTAAATTAATCCTATTTAAAACAAAATGCTTACCTTTAAAATAAACCCTAATATAGCTACAATATAAATAATAATTATATTGTAGCTATCTTAGGATTTATTTTTATTTTACAGGCAACTTTCAATTTATTTTAACTAGGTACAATAGCTATTAAATAGTTATTAACTATTTAATAGCTTACCTAGCTAAAATAAACTGAAATTTACCTGTAAAATAAATCCTAACCTAAGTTACAATTACACCTAACACTACACTATACTTTAATAAATTATTCCTATTTAAAACTAAATACTTACCTGTAAAATAAACCCTAATATAGCTACAATATAAATAATAATTATATTGTAGCTATCTTAGGATTTATATTTATTTTACAGGTAACTTTGTATTTATTTTAGCTAGTTAGAATAGTTATTAAATAGTTATTAACTATTTAATAACTACCTAGCTAAAAGAAATACAAAATTACCTGTAAAATAAATCCTAACCTAAGTTACAATTAAACCTAATACTACACTATCATTAAATTAATTAAATAAACTACCTACAAATAACTACAATTAAATACAATTACATAAACTAGCTAAAGTACAAAAAATAAAAAAAGCTAAGTTACAAAAAATAAAAAAATAAGTTACAAACATTTTAAAAATATTACAACAATTTTAAGCTACTTACACCTAATCTAAGCCCCCTAATAAAATAACAAACCCCCCAAAATAAAAAAAATGCCCTACCCTATTCTAAATTAAATAAAGTTCAAAGCTCTTTTACCTTACCAGCCCTTAAAAGGGCCATTTGTGGGGGCATGCCCCAAAAAGTTCAGCTCTTTTGCCTGTAAAAGAAAAATACAACCCCCCAACATTAAAACCCACCACCCACATACCCCTAATCTAACCCAAACCCCCCTTACAAAAACCTAACACTAATCCCCTGAAGATCATCCTACCTTGAGTCGTCTTCACTCAGCCGAGCAGCAATGGAACCGAAGTGGACATCCGGAGCGGAAGAAGTTAATCCTCCAAGCGGCGCTGAAGAAATCTTCCATCCGATGAAGTCATCATCCAGGCGGCGCTGAAGAAGTCTTCGATCCGGGCGATGTCATCTTCCAAGAGGCGCTGAAGAGGTCTTCTATCCGGGCTATGTCATCTTCCAAGCCGGGCCTTGAATCTTCCTCCCGCCGACGCGGAACATCCTTCTTCAACGACGGACTATGACGAATGAAGGCTCCTTTAAGGGACGTCATCCAAGATGGCATCCCCTCAATTCCGATTGGCTGATAGGATTCTATCAGCCAATCAGAATTCAGGTAGGAAAAATCTGATTGGCTGATGGAATCAGCCAATCAGATTGAGCTCGCATTCTATTGGCTGTTCCGATGAGCCAATAAAATGCGAGCTCAATCTGATTGGCTGATTGGATCAGCCAATCGGATTGAACTTGAATCTGATTGGCTGATTCCATCAGCCAATCAGATTTTTCCTACCTTAATTCCGATTGGCTGATAGAATCCTATCAGCCAATCGGAATTGAGGGGACGCCATCTTGGATGACGTCCCTTAAAGGAGCCTTTATTCGTCGTAGTCCGTCGGTGAAGAAGGATGTTCCGCGTCGGTGGGAGGAAGATTCAAGATCCGGCTTGGAAGATGACATCGCCCGGATAGAAGACCTCTTCAGCGCCTCTTGAAAGATGACATCGCCCGGATCGAAGACTTCTTCAGCGCCATCTGGATGATGACTTCATCGGATGGAAGATTTCTTCAGCGCCGCTTGGAGGATTAACTTCTTCCGCTCCGGATGTCCACTTCGGTTCCATCGCTGCTCGGCTGAGTGAAGACGACTCAAGGTAGGATGATCTTCAGGGGATTAGTGTTAGGTTTTTGTAAGGGGGGTTTGGGTTAGATTAGGGGTATGTGGGTGGTGGGTTTTAATGTTGGGGGGGGTTGTATTTTTCTTTTACAGGCAAAAGAGCTGAACTTTTTGGGGCATGCCCCCACAAATGGCCCTTTTAAGGGGTGGTAAGGTAAAAGAGCTTTCAACTTTATTTAATTTAGAATAGGGTAGGGCATTTTTTTTATTTTGGGGAGGTTTGTTATTTTATTAGGGGGCTTAGATTAGGTGTAAGTAGCTTAAAATTGTTGTAATATTTTTAAAATGTTTGTAACTTATTTTTTTATTTTTTGTAACTTAGCTTTTTTATTTTTTGTACTTTAGTTAGTTTATGTAATTGTATTTAATTGTAGTTATTTGTAGGTAGTTTATTTAATTAATTTAATGATAGTGTAGTATTAGGTTTAATTGTAACTTAGGTTAGGATTTATTTTACAGGTAATTTTGTATTTCTTTTAGCTAGGTAGTTATTAAATAGTTAATAACTATTTAATAACTATTCTAACTAGCTAAAATAAATACAAAGTTACCTGTAAAATAAATATAAATCCTAAGATAGCTACAATATAATTATTAGTTATATTGTAGCTATATTAGGGTTTATTTTACAGGTAAGTATTTAGTTTTAAATAGGAATAATTTATTAAAGTATAGTGTAGTGTTAGGTGTAATTGTAACTTAGGTTAGGATTAATTTTACATGTAAATTTCAGTTTATTTTAGCTAGGTAAGCTATTAAATAGTTAATAACTATTTAATAGCTATTGTACCTAGTTAAAATAAATTGAAAGTTGCCTGTAAAATAAAAATAAATCCTAAGATAGCTACAATATAATTATTATTTATATTGTAGCTATATTAGGGTTTATTTTAAAGGTAAGTATTTTGTTTTAAATAGGATTAATTTAGTTCATAATAGAAATATTATTTAGATTTATTTCATTAATATTTAAGTTAGGGGGGCGTTAGGGTTAGTGTTAGACTTAGGTTTAGGGGTTAATAATTTTATTACAGTGGCGGCGGCGTAGTGGGGGGCAGGATAGGGGTTAATAAATTTATTATAGGTGGCGACGGTGTAGAGGGGGGGCAGATTAGGGGTTAATAAGTTTAATATAGGTTGCGGCGGGTTCAGGGAGCGGCGGTTTAGGGGTTAATACATTTATTATAGTTGCGGTGGGCTCCGGGAGTGGCGGTTTAGGGGTTAATATGTATAGAGTAGCTTGCGGTGGGCTCCGGGAGCGGCAGTTTAGGGGGTAATAACTTTATTTAGTTGCGGCGGTGTAGGAGGGACAGATTAGTGGTGTTTAGACTCGGGGTACATGTTAGGGTGTTAGGTGCAGACAGCTCCCATAGGAATCAATGGGATGTCTGTCAGCAGCGTATTTGTACTTTCGCTATGGTCAGACTCCCATTGATTCCTATGGGATCCGCCGCCAACAGGGGTGGCGGTTTGAAAACCAGGTACGCTGGGCCATAAAAGTGCCGAGCGTACCTGCTAGTTATTTGATAACTAGCAAAAGTAGTGAGATTGCGGAACATCTTGAGTGACGTAAGAATCGATCTGTGTCGGACTGAGTCCGGCGGATCGAAGTTTACGTCACAAAATTCTACTTTTGCCGGTCTCGAGCCTTTGATAACTAAGGCGAATCAGCCTCGCCACAAGTACGCTGCGGAATTCCAGCGTATTTGAGGTTGACGGCTTGATAACTACCCCCCTCTATCTCATGTTCAGTAGGTGAACTGGTGAATCGGTTCATGAACCGGTTCAGTTAATCGAACTGTCCGAAATGAACCGATTCACCCAGAAGAACCGAACTTCACATCACTAGTATGCGCTGTATGTGCGCTACGCTTCCGTTGTTGCCTAGGTGACGTGATGTCATTACACGCCCTCTCAACTTCCGGTTTTCGGCATGACCGATCCTGGATGTCTTTCTCATTCCCAGTGATCCGTTTGTCATTCTGATCACACAAGTGAGTGTGTAAAAGTGTTTTGAAATAGGCGTTGTGTTGTTACTGATAGTAATGTAATCACCTGTCACTGTGATTTCCCCTAATCTTACAATACCATTGTGTTGTGCACGCAACTGGTCTCTGACAGTTGAACGATCAGACTGTGAGCTCTCTGTGTGTGTGAGTATGTGCTTCCCATTTTCTTTATCATGCAGTTTTCCCTATTAAGCAGTTAATAAGGGGATATGCTTGTGAAATACTTGTCCATATGTGAGTATCAAATTTATAAATGTATTATTCCATATAAGTTGAATTTATTATTCCATATAAGTTGGATATATGTATATACATTTTTAATTAACACTTATCTAGTGCTTTACACTCCAATATTTAACCACTTGATTACTCAATCTGAATTTTTCAAAATTAGTTGTTTGGTTTAGCAACACTGTCACTTTGGTTTGTGTGGTAGTCATGACTACCATTTTGGCATTTTTTTGTCTTAATTGGGGGGAGGGTTTATCACTTTGATTGCCTTTTTATACTGCTTGTATTGCCATTTCACTTTTGTCTGAGGAAGGGGATACTTTGTCTCCGAAACATTACATTAAATGTTTGGTGTTAAAAAAGTCCAGTGAGTGCAAGTTTTTGCTATCAATATATATATACTGTATATATATATATATATATATATATATATATATATATATATATATATATATATATATATATATATATATATATACTTTAGAGATTAAAGTATTATTCTAAGGCTGCACTATGCTTAATTCAGGGAGAGAATTTGTGTTCATATAAACTGAGTTTAGGAAAGCAATGATAAACTCATACTGCCTTAGGCAACATTGGTTATGCAAATGTTCCAGCTACCTGATATGACGTGATATTTCAAATGTTGATTCTGGCAATATTCACAGCTAGTTCTTTAGAAGGATTCTGTGCAGAGCTTGGACACCCATGGAAGCACTGAGCATGCACTCGGAAAATTGCTTCCAAGGCTGAGAAACGTGTCTCCCATACGAACACTTTATTGTCGAATGACCCTGCAGGAAAGAAGGTTCCACAATAACTTATCCCATTTCCCAGGTGCTTCACAATAAACTAACATAGCTTATTTTATGCTTTGCCTTCCCACTGCAAAGAAAATATGAAATGCTTCATGTAGGAAGCATTCACGCAGCCATCTCTGGGGTAGAATCATAAACAAAAAGTTTATGGATGAGTTATATACTGTACATTTGAAAATGTGTTATAAAACCTACATAGGCATAATATTCTTGATGCGGTAAAACTATTTCAAGTGTTCAAGGCAGACAGCAACAAGTTTTTACCTTAATATGCTGGTTCTCAAAGCTACAGCATACCTCCCAACATTTGTGGCTAGGTATTAGGGACATATTGGGTTGAGGAGGGCAATCACAGGTTTGTGGGTGGTGATTTTTTGGAAGAGCACACGGTGCAGGTGGATAGTGGATGTGATTATTATTGGTTAGTTGGTGTTTCTTTTTGGTTTGTGGGTGTATCTGGTTGGTCTATGGGTGGGTCCCTCTACAGATAGGACCCAATGCCTGTCTCAGTCGGATGGCAGGACAGAGCTCAGAATTAGGGACTGTCCCTCTCAAACAGGGAGAGTTGTGAGGTCTGCTACAGGTTAATAGTTTGCCATATACATCACTAGAGACTCTCAAGTACTTAGCAGCTTTCACTCATTAGGATATCTGTCTCTATATTTGCCTATTTGTGTTTGCATGCCAGTCTGTTTCCTTATCTGAATATATATGTTAAGGTAATACAAAACACTTTAAACCCCATTTATCAAGTTGGGAAAGTGGCTTCAGGGCTCTTGCATTTCAGGCTCACCTGAAACTATAGTTAAGTAGCAACGGTCTTAAGACCACTGCTGATTAACTTCTCTGCCACTTAAAACATTATGGATTGAAATCATCCTGATCTGATCCAAGTTAAGAAGAATTAACATTCCTTAGCCATCCACTTTGTGCATATTAATCTTATTACTTCTGTTAACTGCTGTCTTCATACCGGGCTATATTGAATATGCTGCAAGAATGTACACTCCTGGTGCATTTGAACCTCCAGTTACCGTTAGACCCTGCTGTGCCACTGTCCTATCAGCACACAATGACGTTACAGGCCACCAGTCGATCCACCGTTCAACGTTAATTCACACAGAGTCAAAACACAGAATAAAAAAGGATGTCATCCCAATCCAGTGCTCAACTCATATGAAATGAAAACAAGAGGGGCACCGGTAAAGGTTAAAACATACCTTTAATGAGTTCAAATTAAAACATTGTATCCAAAGGGATTTCAAAGTCCATTATGAAGGGTGCCCCTCCATTTGGGAAAGCGGCTGATGCGTTTCGGCTGTTAGCCATAGTCTCAGCCATATCAGCCCATAACACAAGTCCTTCTTTTAAAATAGAAAACCTCCTGCTTTTGGTTAACAATGTGACATCATGAGCACCCTCTTCCATGAAAAAAACAATTCATGGCGGTAAAAATTGCATAATTAATATTAATTCATAACATACAATGTTTCATTCACAAAGATACTGGGGCCTATCTATCAAGCTCTGAAAGGAGCTTGACGGCCCATGTTTCTGGCGAGTCTTCAGACTCGCCAGAAACAGCAGTTATGAAGCAGCGGTCACAAAGACCGCTGCTCCATAACCTGTCCGCCTGCTCTGAGCACTCGGACAGACATCGCCGGAAATCAATCCGATCAAGTATGATAGGGTTGATTGACACCCCCCTGCTGGCGGCCGATTGGCCGCAAGTCTGCAGGGGGTGGCGTTGCACCAGCAGCTCTTGTGAGCTGCTGGTGCAATGCTGAATATGGAGAGCGTATTGCTCTCCGTATTCAGCGAGGTCTGGGGGACCTGATCTGCACTGTCGGATCAGGTCTGCCAGACCTTATTAAATAGAGGCCACTGTCTCTAATTCTCAATATATTGTCTATCAAGTTACAAAGCTATTCAATATAAAATATAATTCAAAGAACTACATAATCATCTGATCAAGAGACATTACAAAAACAAATATTAAATTACACCTGACTTATAGACCATTACTGTGGTTTTATTTTCGACTTGCACCTTTAGAAAAACTAGCCCTGCTAATTATGAATGGCAAACTGAAAATAACATTCTTAAAATGCATTTCAGATACTTATAATTGTCGGATACAGCCCTGAATTATCACAATCCCTTAATGTAATATAGAAAAAAGTTGTGATATTCACAAAGCTATACCTGCAAATCTTTACAATACTTGATCACATGACAATTTGACGTGATGTCATGTCCTCTATAAAGAGAACTCTAACATAATTGGTTATTTTTTATTGGACCTTATACACCATCACTCCCACAAATTAATAAGAATATATTCTGAATTTAACCCCTAATGGGTTCTTTTACCCAGTTTAAAGATCCCATAAACCTCTCTCTTGGCCAGAAGGACCTCTCTATCTCCCCCCATAAGGCGAGATTTTACTCTTTCAATTATATCCCACACCAAACTGTTTGGGCTTTTATGATGTACCCTCTTAAAATGAGGAATCAATGTTGTAGTAAGGGAACCAGCTTTGATTTTGGACAGGTGTTCCCTGATCCAGGATCTGACCTCTCGGGTTGTAAGACCCACATACTGGACCCGGCACTCTGTGCAAGTTTGGAGATACACTGCATAAGGAATGCAACAATTAATTAACCCATTGGGGTCAATTTATTTATACATGATTCGATATAGCGAATTATGTCCGTCCGGCATCACTATATGCCGAGACCATATGCTGTGCAATGAAATGCTTGTGCAATGGTGCCCCCTGCACATTTGCAGCCAATCGGCCGCTAGCAGGGGGTGTCAATCATCCCGATCGTATCTGATCAGGATGATCGCAGTTGGCGGAGAAGTTAAGGAGCAGCGATTTTACGACTTAACTTCTGTTTCCGGTGAGCAGGAAACTACAGGTGTAGATAGCAGCATCCACTGCTTATTAAATCTACCCCTTTGTGTTCAAACCTTCCTCCTGTAACTACATTCTGAAAACTCTCACCTATAGAAAGATATTCACATGCTGTGCAAATGGAATTGCCCCATGTATACTTCTTTTGACTCAACCATGTACTTTGTCTCATCCCTTCATTTTTCAATTGTGTGGGTGAATAGCTTTGTAACTTGATAGACAATATATTTTGAATTATTGACAGTATATATGTGACTGAAACATTGTATGTGATGAATTAATATTTATTATGAAATATATACCTCCTTAAATTGTTTGTTTATGGAAGGGATGCTCCTGATGTCACATTGTTTTTAACCATGAGCAGGAGGATTTTTTGTATTTTAAAAGAGGCACTTGTGTTATAGACCAGGGGTCCCCAACCTTTCGGACCTCAGGGACCACTAAACTCACAATTTTGAATCCCGTGGACCACTATCATTTTTAAAAAAAAGGTACAAACCTGTATAATGTGTATAACAGAGAGACAGAAAGTGGGAAAAATATATTATATTTAAAAGAACCACAAGACTTCCAAGTTACCTCCCAGTTAGGAATAATTCAAAACTACTTATGATCATGGACAGAAATTGGAGACATAAATTAAGTTTATATCAGAAAGCTCTCAATATGGATGTGAGCTAACCACGACTGATGTTACTGGCAATTACTATAATACTGGTGGGATATGGCTGATCTGCTGGATGATAATTACTGGAATTCCGGTGGAATGGCTTTGTGCGCGGGAAAATTATTAGAATTAAAAATAATTAATATTTAATACATAAAAAAAAGAAGATGGAGGGGAGGAAGACAAACAGTGATGTAAGTCCATCTGAAGGAATTAGGAAAACTGCTACAAAGAGACAGGTAAAGGGAAGAAAATAAATTAAATATGAAAAAAAAATAAAAAATATTTTTTTATATACTTTAATTCCAAAGTCAAGACTATACCAACCTCTGCTGGCTTTAGAATGGAATCATCTTCCTCTGAGCAGTACGCCGGGTGGGAGGAGTTAAAAATACAATCTAGCTACGCAAGTTGCGCAGTACTACGCAACGTGCGTATGGAGATTGTAATTTAACTCCTCCTCCATTGGCTTTCACTGATGTCCAGACAGGCACTGTAGGGAGTTGCGGCACGATGGGGTGACTCCATCAGAGGAGATTAATTCCTGCTTGATGGTGTCAAGGACCACCAACATCTTCTCGTGGACCACCAGTGGTCCATGGACCACTGGTTGGCGACCGCTGTTATAGACTGATTTGGCTAAGACTACGGTTAACAACCGAAACACATCAGCCGCTTTCACAAATTGAAGGGCAGACCTCATAATGGACTGAAATCACTTTAAAAACAAAGTTTTATTCTGAACTTATTAAAGGTATGTTTTACCCTTCACCAGTGCTGGTTTTGTTTTCATTTGTGTTTCATTTGAACAACAGGATATTTGGCTCTGTGTGTGAGCGTGTGTATGTTTATTGTCTGGGCATTTTTCACTTAATTGCACCCCCCTGGAATAATTTCTGTGGATGCCCATGACTATATATATTTAAAAATAAAAAGAACAATTTTTCCAAGTGAAGAACATAGGAATTTCAAGTATTTTTATATATATATATATATATATAAAAATAAAAATATTAAAAATTAATAAACATTTTATTGCATGTTTCAAGATATATCTATAATTATTTTTTTGAGCCCTTCCCAATCAAACACGTTGTCATATACCATATCCCTTTTTAACCCTTTTAAAACATTTTGATCAACATTTTTCAATATTTTTGTATTTATTTTGTATTAAAAAAGTATATATATGAGTGTAATATTTTATTTTAATATGTTTTGAATGTTTTTCAGAATTTTGTTTAACGTTTATACTTTAGTTCAGGTCTTAAGTCGTGCTAAATATTCTAGCACTGTTTCATCTCTCGTTAGAGCACAACCTATAATTTGTAATATGAGAGCTATGTAGTTCAGTCACAATATCCATTGAATATAGGTTGCGCTAGAACGATGTCGTCCACACTAACCCTTCTCTGGTAAATCAGATTTAACATGGATTTGTAGTATCAAGTTGTGTGCTAATGTTAGCGGAGTCCAGCGATATTGTTTATGGTGACCCGCGCTATCATTATCTCACAACTTGTAATCTGACCCAGTTTGGATCGACCCCTATATTGTATCATATGGTAAATAATGAGCTGGACTAATCTAATCTAGAACATGTTCAGAGATGTGGCGTTTAATTGCTATGGAAAGTAACATATGAGCTCCAATGGGCAGCACTGGTAAGAAATGGTCATAAAAGGTTCACTCCTCTTCTATCTTTGACAAGTTAAAGGTGATATTTTATCACAATATCAGGCCTTAATGTTGGATATATTTTTAGTCTTTAATCTCACTGTATTGTTGAGACGTAGAGGCCTATTTACCAAATGTCTGTCGGACCTGATCCTACAGTGCGGATCAGGTCCGACAGACATCGCTGAATGCGGAGATCAATACGCTCTCCGTATTCAGCATTGCACCACCAGCTCTTGTGAGCTGCTGGTGCAACGCCGCCCCCTGCAGACTCGCGGCCAATTGGCGGGCCAGCAGGGAGGTGTCAATCAACCCGATCTTACTCTTTAGACCGCTGCTCCATAACTTGCATTTCTGGCGAGTCTTCAGACTCGCCAGAAACATGGGCCCACAACAAGCTCCATACGGAGCTTAATAAATGGGCCTCGTAGGGGCCGATTTATTAATACATCTTGCTCGCCGGAGACAGGAGTTAAGAAGCAGCGGTCTTAAGACCGTTGCTCCTTAACTCGTCCGCCGCCTCTGAGGCTGCAGACAGCAATCTGCACGATCCTATACGATCGGGTTGATTGACACCCTCTGCTAGTGGCCGCGAATCTGCAGGGGGCAGCATTGCACAAGCAGTTCACCAGAACTGTGCAATGTTAAATGCTGTCGGCATTTAGCGATGCAGGGCGGACATGATTCGGTATAGCACAACAGTTCATAAATCTACACCAAAATGTCAGTTGCATGTGGTCCCCCAGTTAAGTCTTTGAATGCAAGAGAAAGGTATGGAATGAGTGTTACAGCCCCCTCTGGTAGCAAACGTTGCCCCTTATTGCTGATACTATTCTAAATCACTCTCTAATTTGATGCATTGCATGCAAAAAAGGGGGACAAACTGGTGGTCTAATCTTAGCCTAACCCAGGATCTTACTCTTTCTCTAATCCTAACGTTTGCCATAAAGGGACATAAAACTGCAAAAAGAAAAGTCTTTGATATGTTAAAAAAAAATGTATTATTGTACTGTTGCTTGCAGATAGCTTTGGGTTAACTCCTGCGAAGAGAATAAACACACAGGCAAAGTCAGCTCCAGAGCAGCAATGCACTACTGGAAGCTAGCTGAACATATCTGGTGAGCCAGTGCCAAGAGAGTTCCTAGTAGTGTATTGCTGCTGCTGAGTCTATCTACATATGCCTTTCAACAAAAGTTGACAAGAGAATAAAGTAACAAAGTAAATTTGATTATAGAAGGGAATTTAAAGTGTATTATTATTGCATGGTGTACCTACATCATAAACGTTTAAAGGCTTAGAAAGGTTAAGAATGTAGCAGAAATGCTTCTAGTAAAAATTATTTGTTTCTCAGTGGCAAACCCACATATGCTATGAGGTCCCATGTACCAGTAATTAATCTCAAAATGCTAGGGGTGGTGTGTGTGACAACTTCATTTGTGTCATACAAGCCTCTTCTGACTCTCTGAGAAGGTATAATGTTTGAATACTGGTGCACGGACCTTCACAGCATATGTGCATACACCACTGAAAAACACATAACTTTTACTAGAAGCATTTTTGCAAATTTAATATTAAAATTCACCTAAGCACATTTCAATTTTGAACTTTCTATCCCTTGAATTTTTCCTTACCTTTCCCAGGGGTGGAACTACCATTGGTGCAGTTGCACCCGGATTCAGGTGCTGGGGGCTAATATCAGCCAGTCTCATATGCAGAATATGCACAATCCTAATATAGGGGAGCCTTTTATTAGTGCAGAATGCAGGTCTATCTATTTATCTATCTATTATATATTTATCCTCAAAGTCATTATACAGTGCAGCATGTATGTTATTACTATTGATGACTACCGAGTTACCTTTTGGGGGTAAAACATTTCTTGCACCAGGTCCCTCTGCTCAGTAGGTTTGCTGCTGCCTTTAACCTTTTCCTTAATGATGAGACTGTGGTCCTGCTACGTCATGGTCTATAGCAGTATAAATAACTATTGCTGGTTATGTTGTAGACAGTCAACTTTCTGACCAATGATATACATCAACGTTTTGGTATAAAAAAAATACTAAGGGGCATATTTATCAAAGCGTCAATCTCAGTGCATTCGCCGGCGTCAATACGCTCACCAGACATCGCTGACACGGATCCACATACGATCCCCTTATTTATAAAAAACCCATCAAAAACAAGCGCGTCAAGTACGGAGCAATGAGCATCGGACTGTTGTTAACTAACAGTCATCGATGACGCAGTTATTCAAGTTTTTCCCAACTTTATTTATACCATTTCATTACTTTCCATGAACAAGCACATTTCTCTAAAGCTAATCTGTTAATGTCAAAGAAATAGATAGATTTATACCTCAACAAACAATATCTCTTGTTTGATATTGTATTGTTTGTAAGTCATGATACGCTTTTATATCATGTTTTTTTTTTATAAATGATTATTAATGCTAGAATTTGTACATATATCTTTGCACATACTTATTTTGTTATATATATATATATATATATATATATATATATATATATATATATATATATATATATATATATATATATATATATATATATATATACTGTATATATATTGCTGTATCTGAATCATGACAGTTTAATATTAGGTGGGCTATCCCTTTGAGCTATCACCTTAAGATTATATTGAATCAAACATCAATCAATTTTTAAAATCATTGTCTAAAATATTACATTGTGTGTCCTAATGTCAGCATCAATGTTTATCTTTAATACTAATTCCACATATACATACTTTCAAAGTATAATACACAATGTACCAAATGGCACTTACAAGTTCTGATGAGTGATCAATGACGCAAGTACCGAGCAACTTGATTCGTTAGTGATAGTTTAAAATGTATATTTGAATCAGATTGGCTGATGTCCTAAATCATGTAATTATGCATATTCCAATCAAAAGTGGTTGAAAAATGTACTAGTGTGTGGGTTGTTTAGGAGTTTGCGTCATAATTGGTGCGAAAAGTGTTGTGTCAAAATTAGTGCCAAGTGGATAGTGAGACTTGTATTACATGGCTTAAACATGGTGCACATAGATTTTTCACAAAATAATAAAAAGTTAGCTATATTATGTTGTGTATTTCATTTTTATCTCTATATCTATTAGTGCGACAAGTTTGGGGCAAAACATTTCAACACATTTGTAGAAATAATATTGTCCCCTTGCTTTGTAATGAGAGACAAATTTATAACATAATCCATAAGTAGTAATGTATTTTTAATTTTTATCCCTATATCTATTAGTGCACCAAATGTGGAGCAATAATATTGTTTGATTTAGAAAGGGTATACAACTGTAATAGAGTTTCTAATTTACTTTTATTATGTAATATACTTCAGTGCCTTGCAGCATCGAACATAAGCTTTCTGTTTTCAGACTCCAATTGATTTCTATGGCATCCGCGGCCTCAAGGGTGGCAGATTAAAAACTAGGTACGCTGCGTCGGAATAGACGCAAGCGTACCTGTTAAATATTTGATAAATTGGGAAACTGGTCAAATAGAGTCAAATGTGATTTTGAAACATCTGTAATGACGCAAGCATCAATCTGCGTCGGATTGAGATCGCTGGAGTGTATATTACGTCACGAATTTCAACATTTTACTATCTTGACGCTTTGATAATTATGGCGGATCAATCTTTTACGACAAATACGACGTGGAATTTCAAGCGTATTTTCAGTTGACGCTTTGATAAATATGCCCCTAAGAGGCAACATGTAATCACATTGTAATTATTGTAATCATAACGTACCATTCTATAATATTCTTCATGAGTTTGGTTCCCCTTTTATGGAGATAACACTGATTGTTTCTGTACAGAGGTCAAAATCCTGCAGTAATCTTGTCAATACTTTCCAGCCCACAGGATGTGTGTATGAGATGTAAATGGCAGTAGCTAATTAGAGCAGACCTATAATAACATAGAACTCCTAAATGTGCCCTTAAAAGGATATAAAAACTAACATTTCTCTTTCAGGTTCTGGTTGTGAAGGTGGGATTTCTACATTACAACATTTTATCAAATCCTTCCAGAAAAAGATTTTGCATGATTTCACTCAATGCCGGCAAGTGTTTGATCATCGGACTTATAGAGAAGTAGGTAATATAGGTTGTAAGTATCCCTGTATAGTAGAGTTTTTAGAGAAAACTTCAAGCTTTGAAAACTTGGGTCAAGTCATGAAGGATAAGACAGAGATTTATTAGTGCAATATTAGTGCAGTTCTACAAAAGTCATGCAGGCTAGTATGTGAGGTGTGAAGTGAGCGGGAAGGAAGTAGATCTTTAGCAGAGTGATGGAGACAATGAAGAATGTTTGCAGACAATGGCAGAGATATAGGAGGTTATATATATGGCCTTGTATATTAGGGTCAGGGTTTTGTTCTGGAGGCTAAAGGAAACTAGTAGAGGGGTTGACAGAGAGGTGCAGCAGACAAAGAGTGATGTATGAGGAAGATCAGTCTGGCACAGTCATTTATAATCGATTGCAGAGAGGACAGAAGGCAGTTTAAGAGGCCAGAAAGGATGGAGTCGTTGTAGTAAAGGTAGGATTTGGCATTTGGCAAGTGTATTAGAATCTTGGCTTTTTGGAGATATTGGATGAAAGAAGACATAGAAGAAGCTCAGTTTTGGAGAGGTATAGCTTTAGATGATGAGAAGGCGCACATAAAGACAGCTAGTGAATTGAGTGAACAAGAAGAAGTAAAGGTCAGAATGGTAGAATTGCTCGTTGTTGGCATACAGATGACTCTGAAAACCATGGGATTTGTTTATGGAGCCAAGAGATTAAAAAGATAAGGGAAACATAAATAGAGGCCTATATGTGAATATTTCTATGAAAATCCCTCTTTTAATATTGTTTAATGTGCATAAGATTGCAATGTGAAATCTTTGTATTATCTCCATAGTTAAACATATCTCTATACATATAAATCTATGTTTCTCTGTGTATGTGTATGTATGTCAATGTAAAATCCCTGCGTCTGCTTTTTTTTCCTAATTTTTTTTTAATTCATAGAGGAGCTTAATCTGCTTTGTGGCAATGCCCTATCAAATGTCCTTTTTAGAGCAACCTTTTCCTCTGTTAAAAGCACAACTGGACTAAAACTAAAAATACTGTATGTGTATGTGCTGCTAGGAAATTTCATTAGATTAATCTTATGCTACCAACACTCCTCTTTCAGGCACATGTGCACTGATTGCACTTTAACCTATAGAGGATGGGGAAAGATACTGTGTTTAGGAACAAGCACGTGTCTTGAACACTATATTGCAGCTGCTTGTAACACTGTTTGTAACAAAGTTATACAAATAGTTCTCAAGGCACAAGCATTTTTCTGAGCCAACTCCAGTATGCTTTCAGGAAATGAACTAAGTTTAAACAAAGTATATCAAAAGAAAGAGGTCAATTTAATAACATAAATAGTCAAGTTGTTTTTTTAGATCATTGGACTCTCATAAACCATGAATCATATATTACTTTAAAATTAGAATATTGTGCAAAAGTTAATTTATTTCACTAATGCAACTTAAAAGGTGAAACTAATATATGAGATAGACTCATTACATGCAAAGCAAGATAGTTCAAGCCTTTAAATGGTCTCTCAGTCTGGTTCAGTAGGAATCACAATCATGGGAAAGACTGCTGACCTGACAGTTGTGCAGAAAACCATCATTGACACCCTCCATAAGGAGGGAAAGCCTCAAAAGGTAATTGCAAAAGAAGTTGGATGCTCCCAAAGTGCTGTATCAAAGCACATTAATGGAAAGTTATGTGGAAGGGAAAGTATGGAAGAAAAAGGTGCACAAGCAGCAGTGATGACTGCAGCCTGGAGAGGATTGTCAGGAAAAAGCCATTCAAAAGTGTTGGGGACTTTCACAAGAAGTGGACTGAGGTTGGAGTCAGTGCATCAAGAGCCACCACACACAGACGGATCCTGGACATGGGCTTCAAATGTCGTATTCCTCTTGTCAAGCCACTCCTGAACAACAAACAACGTCAGAAGCGTCTTACCTGGGCTAAGAAAAACAGACCTGGTCTGTTGCTCAGTTGTCCAAAGTCCTCTTTTCTGATGAGAGCAAATTTTGCATCTCATTTGGAAACCAAGGACCCAGAGTATGGAGGAAGAATGGAGAGGCACACACTGCAAGATGCTTGAAGTCCAGTGTGAAGTTTCCACAGTCTGTGTTGATGTGGGGAGCCATGTCATCTGCTGGTGTTGGTCCACTGTGCTTCATTAAGTCCAGGGTCAACGCAGCCGTCTACCAGGAGATTTTGGAGCACTTCATGCTTCCTTCCACAGACGAGCTCTATGGGGATGCTGACTTCATTTCCCAGCAGGACTTGGCACCTGCCCACACTGCCAAAAGCACCAAAACCTGGTTCAATGACCGTGGGATTACTATGCTTGATTGGCCAGCAAACTCACCTGACCTGAACCCCATAGAGAATCTATGAGGCATTGCCAAGAGAAAGATGAGAGACATGAGACTGAACAATGCAGAAGAGCTGAAGGCCGCTATTGAAGCATCCTGGTCTTCCATAACACCTTAGCAGTGCCACAGGCTGATAGCTTCCATGCCACGCCGCATTGAGGCAGTAATTGCTGCAAAAGGGGCCCAAACCAAGTACTGAGTACATACAGTATGCATGCTTATACTTTTCAGAGGTCCGATATTGTTCCATTTACAATCCTTGTTTTATTGATTGCATGTAATATTCTAATTTTCTGAGATTGTGGATTTGGGGTTTTCATGAGCTGTAAGCCATAATCATCACAATTATGACAAATAATGGCTTGAACTATCTTGCTTTGCATGTAATGAGTCTATCTCATATATTAGTTTCACCATTTAAGTTGCATTAGTGAAATAAATGAACTTTTGCAAGATATTCTAATTTTTCGAGTTTCACCTGTAATTGTGAATAACTTAATATGTCTAGCATAACCTGGGATGTACCCGATGGTAGAACAGCTAGTATATATGTCATCAAATCATTTCAAGTGGAATCATTTGAACAAGTGGTCAATGATCAAACTCTTAAGGGCCCATTTATCAAGCTCCGGATGGAGCTTGAGAGCCCGTGTTTCTGGCAAGCCTGCAGGCTCACCAGAAACACCAGTTATGAAGCAGCGGTCTAAAGACATCGCCGCAATTCAACCCGATTGAGTATGATCGGGTTGATTGACACCCCCTGCTGGCGGCTAATTGGCCACGAATCTGCAGGGGGTGGCGTTGCATCAGCAGCTCACAAGAGCTGCTGGTGCAATGCTGAATACGGAAAGCGTATTGCTCTCCGCATTCAGCGAGGTCTGTCGGACCTGATCCGCACTGTCAGATCAGGTCCAACAGACCTTTGTTAAATAGGCCCCTTAAAGAGGTAATATTAAAGGGATACTAAACTTAATTTTTTTTTCTGTCATGATTCAGATAGAGCATGCAATTTTAAGCAACTTTCTAATTCACTCCTATTATCAATTTTCTTTGTTCTCTTGCTATCTTTATTTGAAAAACAAGAATGTTAAGCTTAGGAGCTGGCCCATTTTTGGTTCAAAACCCTAGATAGCGCTTGCATATTGGTGATAGTCCAGTAATTGAACTATTGTACAACTGCACTAAAGCAATATATTTAGATTATAGAAACAATAACTTTTTCTTACAAAAGAGAAATACTTTAGTTATTCTTTCATTCTTTCAAAAAAGGAAGATATTACTTATAAGAGCAAAAGTTTAGTGAGGACAGTTTAAGACTAACGGCTAGATTTAGAGTTTGGCGGTAGCCGTCAAAACCAGCGTTAGAGGCTCCTAACGCTGGTTTTTAGCGCTGGTATTTGGAGTCAGTCATTAAAGGGTCTAACGCTCACTTTGCAGCCGCGACTTTTCCATACCGCAGATCCCCCTACGCAATTTGCGTATACTATCTTTTCAATGGGATCTTTCTAACGCCGGTATTTAGAGTCGTGGCTGAAGTGAGCGTTAGAAATCTAACGACAAAACTTCAGCCGCAGAAAAAAAACAGGAGTTAAGAGCTTTTTGGGCTAACGCGGGTTCATAAAGCTCTTAACTACTGTGCTCTAAAGTACACTAACACCCATAAACTACCTATGTACCCCTAAACCGAGGTCCCCCCACATCGCCGCCACTATAATACATTTTTTTAACCCCTTATCTGCCGACCGCACACCGCCGCCACCTACGTTATACTTATGTACCCCTAATCTGCTGCCCCTAACACCGCCGACCCCTATATTATATTTATTAACCCCTAATCTGCCCCCCTCAACGTCGCCAACACCTACCTACACTTATTAACCCCTAATCTGCCAACCGGACCACACCGCTACTCTAATAAATGTATTAACCCCTAAAGCTAAGTCTAACCCTAACACTAACACCCCCCTAAGTTAAATATAATTTAAATCTAACGAAATAAATTAACTCTTATTAAATAAATTATTCCTATTTAAAGCTAAATACTTACCTGTAAAATAAACCCTAATATATCTACAATATAAATTAAAATTATATTGTAGCTATTTTAGGATTAATATTTATTTTACAGGCAACTTTGTATTTATTTTAACCAGGTACAATAGCTATTAAATAGTTAAGAACTGATAGAATCCTATCAGCCAATCGGAATTTGAGGGACGCCATCTTGGATGACGTCCCTTAAAGGAACCTTCATTCATCGTCTAGTCGTCTGAAGAAGAGGATGGATCCGCGCTGGAGGTCTTCAAGATGGAGCCGGTCGTCATCGGATGGAAGAACATAGAAGATGCGGCTTGGATGAAGATGTTTGCCGGTCCGGATGTCCTCTTCTGCCCGCTTGGATCAAGACTTCAGCCGGAGGATGGATGTCTTCAGCCCCCCGCTTGGGCTTGGATCAAGACATCGGAGCCAGGACGGATCGGTGTGATACCCGGTGTGGTGAAGATAAGGTAGGAAGATCTTCAGGGGCTTAGTGTTAAGTTTATTTAAGGGGGGTTTGGGTTAGATTAGGGGTATGTGGGTGGTGGGTTGTAATGTTGGGGGGGGGTATTGTATGTTTTTTTTTACAGGCAAAAGAGCAGAATTCTTTGGGGCATGCCCCGCAAATGGCCCTTTTAAGGGCTGGTAAGGTAAAAGAGCTTTTCTATTTTAATTTTAGAATAGGGTAGGGCATTTTTTTATTTTGGGGGACTTTGTTATTTTATTAGGGGGCTTAGAGTTGGTGTAATTAGTTTAAAATTGTTGTAATATTTTTCTAATGTTTGTAAATATTTTTTTATTTTTTGCAACTTAGTTCTTTTTTATTTTTTGTACTTTAGTTAGTTTATTTAATTGTATTTATTTGTAGGTATTGTATTTAATTAATTTATTGATAGTGTAGTGTTAGGTTTAATTGTAGATAATTGTAGGTATTTTATTTAATTAATTTATTGCTAGTGTAGTGTTAGCTTGAATTGTAACTTAGGCTAGGATTTATTTTACAGGTAATTTTGTAATTATTTTAACTAGGTAACTATTAAATAGTTATTAACTATTTAATAGCTATTGTACCTGGTTAAAATAATTACAAAGTTGCCTGTAAAATAAATATTAATCCTAAAATAGCTACAATATAATTATAATTTATATTGTAGCAATATTAGGATTTATTTTACAGGTAAGTATTTAGCTTTAAATAGGAATAATTTATTTAATAAGAGTTAATTTATTTCGTTAGAATAAAATTATATTTAACTTAGGGGGGTGATAGGGTTATGGTTAGACTTAGCTTTAGGGGTTAATACATTTATTATAGTAGCGGCGAGGTCCGATCGGCAGATTAGGGGTTAATAATTGTAGGTAGGTGGCGGCGACGTTGGGGGCGGCAGATTAGGGGTTAATAAATATAATATAGGGGTCGGCGATGTTAGGGGCAGCATATTAGAGGTACATAGGGATAATGTAGGTTGCAGCGGTGTACGGAGCGGCAGATTAGGGGTTAATAATAATATGCAGGGGTCAGCGATAGCGGGGGCGGCAGATTAGGGGTTAATAAGTGTAAGGTTAGGGGTGTTTAGACTCGGGGTACATGTTAGAGTGTTAGGTGCAGACTTAGGAAGTGTTTCCCCATAGGAAACAATGGGGCTGCGTTAGGAGCTGAACGCTGCTTTTTTGCAGGTGTTAGTTTTTTTTTTCAGCTCAAACTGCCCCATTGTTTCCTATGGGGGAATCGTGCACGAGCACGTTTTTGAAGCTGGCCGCGTCCGTAAGCACCGCTGGTATCGAGAGTTGCAGTGGCGGTAAATTATGCTCTACGCTCCCTTTTTGGAGCCTAACGCACTGAAAACGCAGCCATTCTGTGAACTCTAAATACCAGCGGTATTTAAAAGGTGCGGGGAAAAAAAAGCATGCGTTAGCTACGCGGGTCGTTACCGTTAGAATGCTGATTTTTGTTTAGCTGTACACTGCATTATTTTTTAAAACATACAAAAAACTGTTTTTAAAAGTACAAGTTGGAGATAGCTTATAAGAAACACCCACAGACTTTGTCAGAGGAGGATATGGAAATACAGCAAAGCCAAAACACTAAGGCTAATGCAGAAAAAAAGCTAGCACAGTCAGTAAAAATGTAAACAATTCTTATTTAGCTATATTACTGCTGCAAGCTAGAAAAAAATAAAAGCAAGCAGGTAGATTTGTAGAGATAGGAAAATATCAGATTATTTTAATGACTTCTGCTCTCACTTGAAAAGAGACAGCAATGAAAGGACAACTCCATTAACTACAAAGGGAGATGTGTCAAGAGTCAAACAGTTCTGTTTTTAGAAGAGATGGACATTTTATTGGCTGTGGGTCCAGATAATATTCATCCAGTGGGTTTTAAAATAGTTTTGATCTGTGATGTACTGTTTGCTGATCTTTATACATAATCATGTTTGGCAGTAGTCATTCCATATCATTTGAGCATTGCTAAGTTAGCACACTTTCATTAAAAGGGCAGTAGGGAAGATGCTGGAAACTACAGACTTCTGTGCCTGACTTTGGTGGGAAAATAAATGAAACTCTTTCAAACAAAATTGTGAGCCTTATACAGTATATAGTCAGTCATTTACAGGATAAAACCAGCAATGTGTTATTGCAAGGAGGTCACACCAAGTTGGATCAGTAGATTTTGTAAAGCATTTTACACTTTCCTACACAGAAAAAAATAAATTGCACTATGTTGGACTAGACTCAATAATTAAGGGCCAGATTATGAGTGGAGAGCAAATTAACGCTTCCACTTGAGTGTTAATTGCACTAGAAGTAAAATTTTTGTGCTCGTCGGGATGCGCTCATATTATGAGTTGAAAGTAAACTGCGCAAAAATCCAGTTAGAATATCACGTGCGCATTCACGTATTCCTTCATAGAAGTCAACAGAGAAAAAAGTGGGAAAAAAAACTAAAACCCCACTCTAACGCAAACCCAATCCCAAATTCTCATTGTGGTGGCTTTTGGCTTTTTGGTACAATATATATCAATACATATATATATATATATATATATATATATATATATATATATATATATATATATATATATATATACAGTATATATTATACATGATTATTTATAGGTATATATATATATAGGAATATCTATTTATAAATACATAGAACATATTCTGCTATGTGCAGAACATTGGAATGTGAAATATTTACAGTAAATACATAGTTAAAACATTTATTAAATATGAATCTTGCATAAATTTACTTTTACATGTTTTCATCTACTTAACGACAATGGTCTCTAATACACTTATATAAGTCTATGGGGTAGATTTATCATGGTACGGACATAGAGTGAATCATGTCCGCCGCACATTGATAAATGCCGAAAGCAAATGCTGTCGGCATTTATCATTGCAGCAGCAGTTCTTGTGAACTGCTGGTGCAATACCGCCCCCTGCAGATTTGCGGCCAATTGGCTGCTAACAGAGGGTGTCAATCAACCCAATGATATTCGACCACTGCTTCTTAACTTTCGCTTCAGGTGAAATTTAAGTGGAGTGGGTCGGAAGCAGCATCCGCTGCTTCATAAATTGACCCCTACATATGTATACATATATATTTATGTGTTTATATGTGTATATATGTCTGTAAATACATATATACACATATAAACACATAAATACATATGCACACACACACACACACACACACACACATATATATATATATATATATATACACATATATATTTTTTACATGTATCACAATTTTAAAGCCCTTTGCTTGCCTTTTTTCTCTAACACCTGAGACCTCCTATTTTTGAGCCTTTATAACTTGGTGTGCAATATGTTTTTTGAATATTTTTCATTAGATGGTGTTATAATGAGTGTAAGTGTAATTGGTAATGTATTTCTGATGTGTTTTGTGCAACTTTTTTGTTTCGCGAAACAGTAAACCAGAGCACTGAAGTCGCTGGAATCATTTTAACATAAATCGTGGCGATTGTGCTCACGTGATCGCATTTACTTTCAACTCAGAATACGAGCAGTAAGCCAGATGAGCTCAAACCCTTGAAATAAACTCCTTATCACTCAGGCTCATGCATTTGTGCGCCACTTGTAATCTAGCCCTAAGTGGGTAGAATTGCTGAAGAATAGACAGCAGAGTGAGAAGGCTCACGTGGAAACAGCTGCATTTGCAGCATGTTAAATCGGCCCCATAGTCCTAATTTAACTAATTATCCTCTATTCTTCTTTCATTGTCAATCAACCTCCAATAGAGAAGAAATGAGCAATGGTGAAGAACATAATGAAAACACAAACTAAGTAAAGTGGAAGAGCCGTACTCACGTTGTCCTGAGCTATAACTTAGCTCTAAGTGTATGAGCAAAAACTGAATTTATTAACAATAAAATGGACACACTGTCATTTGGACATTTTACAGGGCACAACCATTAACAACTGATACAAAAACATGCAAGAAAGGCAGTTTGGCTACCGTTCATTAAAGCTAGTCTTTGTAGTTTCAAATGGAAGGTCCCACCCTCCTAGTGATGCCAGTCTATTGCTCATACACTTAGAGATACATTATAATTCAGGACCACGTGAGTATGGCTCTTTCAGGTTACTGAGTGCATGTTTTCATTACATACTACATCATTGCTCATTTCTTCCCTCTTGGAGGTTGAATGACAATGAAAGAGGAACGGTGGATCATTATTTAAATTGGGACTATATCCTTTAGTACACTTTATCACACATTATATTGTATCACTTTTGTATTTTTTTCACTTGTGTGTTCAATAAGTAACTCTCTTTTGTATTGTATTATATACCTTTGTAATACCCTGTGTGATACTGCTATAACTTTAACCTTTTGCTGCCCAAGTACCTGTGTATACTTATCTTACTAGACTACCCCCCTTGTAAACCTCATTTGGAATGTCGTGACGTGGTGGAGCACATGCATAGTTAAGGAATTTGCGGTCAAACCACTGATTCTACGTCACTGGAAGTGATGCGGTCCAGCAGTCTTATGAGGTTGAGGAAAATTTGTTGTTCCAGATACCCTGCATACCCTTTATTGTACTGAATTAATTTAATCAGAAAGCTGCATCACCTGCACACTTTTATATTATACTATAATACTCACTATAATCCAATCTCTAGCTGATGTCTCTTCTATTGTTCACTGCATCCACTGATACAGGTATAATTTGGTCTAACATCTATCACTACTTTATGAAATTGGTTCAATAGTATATAAATGTGACACTTTTGGTATATCTCAGACAGGGGTCAAGTCCTACAAAACAAAGTGTTGGAACTCACCAAGACTTACACCCACCCACCACAATTAATATTTATATTTATATATATATATATATATATATACACACACACAAACACACACACACACACACACTGTATTTGTTTGAATATATATACACACTTTGGTTAATGAAAGTAAATTAAATCCAATGAAGGGTTGAATGGTTGCCTTTGGGACTGAGAATCCTCCTCTGTCACAGAGTCTCACCCACTTAAGGTGCAAAAGTCCTATTACTGCTGAGGGGACCTAAATAACCACAGAGCAAACCAAACAGAAATGTATTCTCCTTGTGTTACACACACCGGGACCACTGACAGGCTTGCATTTAGTATATTGTAGGAAGTGTTACTGCCCATTACTAGAGGATCTCACTATCCCCCCTAAACAGACTGTGCTCCAGCTCCTCCCACAGCAGTGTTTACTGAAGTGTTTCTGTTCTCTGTCCAGAGTTAGTTCCACCTGAAAAAAAATAGTGCAGGACCTCTGTTCCCATGCGTTTCCACTCAACTTGACCCTTGATCTCAGGGTTCAGTGCTTGGGTCTATTTTGTTTAGCATACCTATTGATGATCTTGGTTGTGGGTTTCATGGGAAGGTGGGTTTTAAGTGATGATAAGAAATAGTTGTCATAGTTGGTGTTCCAGAAGTAGTTTTTTTAAAATGAGCAGTAAGTATAGAAAATAGTGCATAGGTGAAAAGGCAAGTGAGATCTAAACAGCACAAAACTCCAATATTATGCATTGATGATGCAAAAACTGAAAGGTTAAATATAGACTCAGTGGAACTTTATTGACAAAAACAAAAGAGAAACAAAACGTGGGAATTATTATTTCAGAGGATTTGAAGGTTAGGTAATAATTCAGTAGCACAACAAGTAAGGCCAATAGGCTGCTTCTTTATAGGCAGACATGGTGAAATACATGTGCTACTTTATAGATCACTAGTCAGGTCTCAAGTTGGATATTATGTACAATTCTGAAGGCCATATCTCCAAAATATAAATAGATGGACTAGTACTGCTAAAATGCATGATCTAAAAAATTGACATGGAATGATTCCTTAACCTTAACACATATATTTTAGAGGAGAGAAGGTGATAGAAACCTTTGAGTATATTAAGGGATATAATAAAGCTGATGACAAAAGCATTTTTCAAAAGAGTAACAAGGGGTCATAATGTCAGGCTTGTCAGTATCATGTTCAAGCGAAATCTGCAAAAGTACTTCTTTGCAAAAAGAGTGGCTGATTCATAGACTAGTAAGGGAGTTTAAAAATACCTAGAGCATGTGGCTTTTCTAAAAAAGGAATGTGGTCTGATTAAATGGATCTTCTGTTTCTTATCAGCTATCAAAAATGAATGTTTAATTAACCTCCATCTGCATTCATATTTACATGGTGGTTCCCTGGGAGGGGTTATCACTACTTTGTATGGGGTTACCAACAAGTGGTTTACCTTGCACTATATATGATAGCCTAGTAGGGGTTAATCAATGTCCTTTGTATGGAAGACGTTTACACTGCAATAAATGCCATTGCCATAAAGACATTATCATTTCTCTATTTGTGGATGCCTGGTGACGTTTAACCACTTGTCTACATATTGCTGACTTTAAAAGTTTTTTTTATAAGTTATTGGGCACTACTCTATATAGGGCTGTCTAGTAGGAGTTAATTACTGTTCTGCGTGAGTTATTACTGTTCTATAAGTAGCTGCTTTAAATGATTTCGACTACTCTATATGTAGTTTCTTGCAAAGGATCCAATTTGGCTAAGAAAATGAACTGCTCATTTTGGAGAAATTTTGGGATGTGTAGGGTATATAACTGGGGGAAATAGGGGGGTGGAGCCCCCAAATTCTCTGCACCTAGGATAACATGAAACCTAGATATATAATCAAATTATAATCTAAAATATTTGGAAGTTGTATTTTTTTTCAACCAACGTAGTATATTGGCCAAGTCTAACAGAGAATTGTACACTACTTTTGCTTATGCTATTTTTGTTGTTCTGCATATAGAACCATAATATCATTTGTATTGAGAATGATATTAGACATGGGCAGCAATCAGCATGACCATAATATCAATACCTAACATACACAATGGGTTTTAAAAAGATTTTTCTCTTTATCTCATATTCTGCTCCTATTCATTGCAATGTGCAATATTTAAAATAGTATAATCATAATGTCATATCTTTTTAAATAAGTACATTTCTTTACACACAGAATTCTAGGAATAAAAGGCAGGATTCCATTTCTTGTAAGAATGTTTTTTTTTTCTATTTCTCTTTGCAGTTCATCTCATTCAGATCTTAAAGTCAATCATCCAGAGAAGCAATAATAAAAACCAACCCAGAAAACAAACAAACAGATAATTCTTTCATTTTTTTTTTGTAAACAAAATAAAGTGAAATAATAAAAAACAGCCATAATATTTCTAAAACCCATGATTAAAACCTTATACAAACAGGGTGTTGATTAACCCCTTGGCTGCAAGTGTGACTTGCAACATTTTGTTACATGCCCAGATACCAACCAAAGGGTTAAGATATAAGTATATTTTTTCTCTTATTTGTTCTCTCTCTTTACAGGAAACAATGCAAATATAGATTTTTTTTATCTGTACAGAGTAATAGTGATCACAGTTTTGAATGCAGCTGAATGTGGTTTTTAGAGCCTTCTTATGGGCAAAGTCTGCACTGGAAGACTCAGTAATTTTACAAATCAAAATAAAGTAAGGATATAAAGTCAATTCCAGTCATTTTATATATTTTGTCCTGTGTTAGTGGTAGGAAAGGAACGAAATGTCACACAAGTCAAACCACGCAAGTCAAAGTATGAAATAACATGCGATAATGCGAACAGAGTTCAGTTCATTTCGGAAAATCTCTCTCCTCACTTCCTCCTTTTTTTTCTTTTTTTTTTAATTCTTTTTTTATTAAAAAAATTAATTCCTCTTCACAGTTTTAGCGTATTTTTTTTTCTTTTCCAATTTGGTGCATATGCTCACGAAACGTGAGACCATTCATTTTTTAAGCAATTTTATTTTTCTATATGATATATAATAATTTTATATTTCTCTTTATTTATTCATTCTTTTACATAGTCTTGAGTAAAAATTAGCTGCTGCTAGTTTGATTTTGGTCCTGTTAACCTCTTTTCTGCTAAAGAGACCGGCAGAGTGTTGCACCTACAATGCTCTGCTGGTGTCTCTGGCTGGGGCAGGGTTAATGGTAATGAAAGGATGTTAAGTCACGAGTAGTTGAAGATGAGGGAAAGAGGTGAGGACTCAGGACTTGTGCTGGGCAGAGACGCCCTTCCAGTAGTCTAGGATGTCATGGAGATCCTCATCTTTGGCAAACTGGACCTTTTTGCGCAGGGCGTGCCCGGCCGCCATGTACTCTTCTTCTTTGTGGCGCTTGCGATGCAGTTTGAAACGCTCCCAGATGCTGTGAGAGGGTTTGCATGTATATTCTGGGCTGGAGGAATAGCTCAGGTTATGGTAGTGAGGTGAGAGTTGGGAATAAGCCAGCTCTCTGGGCCGAGGTCGAGTTAAAGGTTCCAGTATGGAAGTTTTGCGTCCTCCAAGGTTTTCATGTTGTGGAGGTGGCTGTTGCTGTTGCTGCTGCTCAGCTTGGTGTGAACCTGGATAGGAATGCCGGTGTTCTGTATACTGGCGGATTTTCTCTGCCTCTGCTCTTAAGATGGCAGCAGCTGGAGTCACAGTGAGGATGGTGTCAGCAGTAGGGGAAGTCTTCTCAATGTATTTAGCTTCAGACTTATGAGTCGACCCTTCAGAGCGAAAAGACCGGGGACTACGAATAGATCCACTTGAGGAGGTGCTAGAGCGTTTCGGAGGAGCCTCCATGCTGTGATGCCTTTGTAAAGGGTGGGTGTAGCTTTCCTTGTATACTGGTGAGAGAAAACCATGCTTGCTTGGTATCTGTTCTGAGATTAGTACCAGCTGTGGCTCTGCTGTAGACACTGCACCAGACTTCCCACCCTGAAATGATGTAGACTCTGATTTCAAGGCATCTATGCAATTGTTGATTATCTGATTGACTTTGTCTACCTCTTTTGCAATTGTGGAGATCTCTGCCACAGAACTTTGTGTGTCTGATTGCATTGACAACTCACAATCTCTTCTCTCAGACTGCTCTCCAGTCCGCACCTCCATATAGTTACCTTTTGTAGCTTTAGGTGTCTCACTGCTTTCTATTAATTTGTACTGCTCAACTTCCCCCACTGAAGGCAAATAGGGTATGCGTGATATTGTCTCTGGGCCCATCATTTGCCCCTGTGACAGCTGAGTGATGCTAGGTGTCTCCATTTCTGGGCCATACTTCAACTCAATGATTGTCTTTTTCATGCTACTCCCTGCCTTTTTGTGCTTCTCCTCTTTTTGACGTCTCTTGCGTAGACAATAATACACAATCCCCAAGATGATCACCATACCAAACAGGCAACCAAGGATAGTCATAATATAATGGGTGGCAGTGGATGGCGTAGGCACAGGTTCTGGTTTTGCATGGCTGCGTGTGTAGAAGTCTATACAAGTGTGGTTGAACCTAAGAGAGTTGCGAATGGATGCCACACAGTAAGTGTAATGTGTGTTGGCTTTTAAACCATCCAACTTTATGAACTCTTTTTCTGTCTTCAGGTTTTGAATGTCTGTATAGAAGCTGTTATTGTATTGGACTAAGATGTACATCTTACTGTATGGGTAGGGTATGTCTGCCACCAGAACTGCATCTCTGTGTGTTTCTGTGTTTAAATTGACTTTCAGGCTAACCTTGGAATTAGCTGGAGGTGTGTTTAAATTAATCAATGGTGTAGTACCATCTCCAGAGAAACAGTCATCTTCAGGACATGGGCCTTCAGGAGGACCTGTAGTTACTTGGTACCTTGGAGACATTAAGTGTGGGCTCATTGTATACGAGCCATCTGTGCAGAGTGAAGACAGCATACCAAGAGCATTACGATAGTTGGACCTACCTTGGCCCAACAAGTAGTAGCCAGAATAATCTGGTGGAGAATCGCATTGCATGCGGTCAAAGGTTCGTGTCATGTTTGTGAATATGTCCAACCACCTCAGGAAGCCCAAGAGCTCACAGGAGCAATAAAAAGGGTTACTGTACAACTCACATACAGTCAGTTTGCTGAGGCCAACAAAGGTATTACTGTCCAATCTCTGGAGACGATTCATGGATAAGTCAATGTTCATTATGTTTGGGCACTCCCAAAAGGCATTAGGAGTCACAGTTTCAATGAGGTTTGCTTGGAGGTAGAGATACTCCAACTTGCCTAATCCCCTTAGAATTCCCTCTGTAAGATTTCTCAGTCTGTTGTAACCAAGCTGAAGAACCTGCAGATTGAACTGACCTGCAAAAGCTCCATCTTCTATGTAGGAAACCTCATTCTTTGTGAGGTTGAGGTACGTCAGGTTGCCAAAGCGGCTGAGAGATGAGTAGTGGACACTCTTTATTTTGTTCTCATTCAGTCTCAGGTCCACAATGGTACTATTAATGTGCTGTGGTATAGACTCATAAGGTGGCTGATTCTGGCTGCAGATTGCCAGCCAAACAAAACCTTTGTCACCTTCAATCAACCAGCAGTCTGCCTGTACCTTTCCTGTGTAAAAGAGAGTAAGCAGAAAAACCACCCATAAACACAGTGCTGGCATCATGCTTCCTCTGTGACCTGCCATAGTGAAGTATTGAGGGGCTTCTTTGTGCACTTGAAGCTTATGAAAAAAAATGGATTATAATATTAAGGAGATGTCTCCTTCTCTTATATTTCTCCACATCTGTACAACCAAATGTGCTTTAAACATAAAGTGGTAATCTTTTATCTTTTCCAGAGGAAGACTTTGTTGTGAAAAAAAAAACAGTTTATTAAACTGGACTATTAGAAGCAAACTCTTTGTGCATGTTGAAGGCTGGATTCACAGTCATGAGGATACTGCCATAGACTTTAGTAAGCATGTCTCCAAAGACAATATATTTCCTGTTTTTTAATGAATTTCCACATCTTTCTGCTGCCGTCCATTTGTAGCTATCATCATCAGTCATTTGCAAGTTTTACTTGTGGGCAATAAAGTTGTGTTTCTAATCCATAAGCATTCCTGGAAAAAAGCAGAAACAAGAATATATCAATAAAATGTGTATTTGAGTCTTCTTTTTAAATGGCATTTTTCCTATAGCTCTATAGAAAATTGAAACATATTCAACTGAAATCTTAAAAGGGCATGAAGCTCAAAACAAACTTATGTATAATATTTTATCTATCTATGCCGTTTTTAGGGGGTTGTCACAGGAAGAGTGACTCCAATTTGGTCATAGATTTGGGATATATTTGGATGTCTGAAAAACATTACTCTGATTTATTGGATTACGGGCTTAATGAAGTGATTTCTCTGAAGTGCACTTTATTATTATTATTGCTGGAATTCACTTTGAAGTGGACAATTTTTTAGATTTTTCAATTCAAGTAGTTTATGTTCATGAATTCCCTTTTCCCTAATGCATAGGGGTATCCAGATACCCAGGTTTTTTTTAGATGTGTGCGACATTAATAAATTTGAAGTATATGTTATCAATGCACAAGTATAAGTATATATATATATATATATATATATATATATATATATATATAATCATGTTGCTGGATAGGTGATCTGTTTTTTTTCTTATTTTCTTTGTTTAAATAAAAATAATTTATATATATATATATATATATATATATATATATATATATATATATATATATATATCCACATTGTCCCTAGTGTGTGTGTATATATATATATATATATATATATATATATGCATGAAGCTTCCAATAATTAGCTATAGGGTGACCTATTAAATGGCGATTATTAGCTAATATACCTGTATGTGCAGATGGGGATTGCAGTGGGATTTGTTGGATTTTCTTTATTATTATTTTTATTATTTATTATTATAATATTAGCAAATTCACTGGTCAAAATATAACTGCTCTGTTGTCATAGATAGTTCAATTTTGCCATTTATGTCCATTTAACACTGGTAGCTTTTATTGCAAATAAAAAAATCAATTCTTGGATTACTTGACCATATATCTTGCACTTGTATTGATACATGATGGTGTTAACAATTTTTGGAAGGCAAGGAAAATCAAGAAGTAAAAAGGTTATTCTAGGATTGGAGAACTGAACATATCAATAAAAACAGAGATATTGATGCAATAGCATTAAGGGCTTAATTCTCAAACTTTCCAGCCTAGTGAGACATTATAGTGAATTCTTCACAGGGTCTAGGAAACCCCAACATTTTCTTTCACGATTTGGATAGAACATACAATTTTGAACAACTTTCAAATTTACTTCCATTATAAAATTTGCTTTGTTCTCTTGTTATCCTTTGCTGAAGGAACAGCATTAGACTACTGGCAGCAAGATGAACACATCTAGTCACCCAATCACAAAAGACAAATGTGTGCAGGCACCAATTAGCAGCAGCCCCCACTAGTGTAGAATATGTGCATATTCTTTTTCAACAAGGGATACTAAGAGAACAAAACACATTTGAAAATAGAAGTGAATTTATAAATGTCTTAAAATGACAAGCTCTATTGGAATCATGCAAGTTTAATTTTGACTTTCCTATCCCTTTAAAGGGACACTAAAAACAAAATAAATGTTATGCACCTCCCTCTAATCATTGCTGCTGCCATTATAGAACCTAGGTTACACTGCAGGTATCTGAAAAAGAGTTGTTGCACATCAGCACTAGATTGCAGTGAAAGCTAGATTTCAATATGGTGGCACCCATGACTAGAGTAAGGGGATGATAACCTCAATATTTATATTTAAAATGTATTTAGTGTTTTATGTCCCTTTAATTCTTTGAGAAAAAAGAGGTAAGAGTTTTCTATCACAGAAAGTAATGAGGCTATCGGGGAATAAGAATCTCACAGGGGACAGTAAAAACAGAGGAATACCCAGCACTGATATTCATTATAAGTTTGCAGCAAATAAGAATTCAAGTAAAATGTAAAGACTATAGTTTAACTTGTATTTGTGGCTTGTTTTGTATATAGATTTTTTTTGCCAGTTAAATAAGTGCATTGTGAACAATGAGCAAACTTCACCTGCATGCAATTGTCACAATAAATCAGTAAAACCGGCAGGTGTAAAATGCTTTGAGAATATAACGAATAATGAGACACACCCAGGGAGCTAACTTGCCCCTCCCACTTTTTAAAACTGTCAGGCATATTTCACATAGAAAATATCCAAACTACAAAGTAATCTGCAACATAAAAAAGGAAATTATTATCTAGATTATAATCCTAATTTGTTAAAGTTACACAGAAACATTCAAAGTACAATCAGCTTCTTAAATATCACAATCCTAAATGCTCTGATGTATAGAAATGCATTTAAACACAAAATAAAAAATACAAAGTACAGAACGTGTAAATGTAACAAAACTCATGTCATATATATATATATATATATATATATATATATATATATATATATATATATATATATATATATATATATATATATATATATATATATATATATATATATATGTGTGTGTATATATAAATATATAGTTCTGTGCAAAAGTCTTAGTCCACCATTAGATTTTTTTGTTTTAGCAATAGTATAATGGTATAATGACCATATATAATTATTTCTCCATCTCTTTATTACAATACAACCAGAAAATACAGGATAATTGTATGCAGTATTAAAAAACAGGAAGCAATCAGAAAAAAACAGCTTCTATAGGCTAAAGTTGCAAGTATTTAGTGTGACCTCCCCTTACACTTGCGCAATAGCAGGAACCTGGCTCTCGTAAACCTAAATGGAATGGAACCCTAATAAATGTCATTGCTAACACCTGTATTTGTCCTACTATTTCATGTCAAAATGACTGCTGTGAAAAAGGTCTATTACCCCAGGTTGGTGCAAGACATGCTTAAGCATTACATACACATGTGGTATGAGTTTAATTTATTGGAAGCTTGCTAATAAGACCAACTTTCAATCACATCATTATAATAAAAATGACAAAGATCACATAATTTGACAGATATAAAATTATACTTTTGCATCAGCAAGGCCACTCTCAAAGGGAAATCAGCAAACAAACTGGATACTCAAGATGTGGTATTCAAGCTGTTATATAGAAATGTGAAGAATCAGGAAAGGTCAAGGACAAAAAAAAGTACTGGAGGGCCAAGAAAACTTTCAAAATCTGTTGCAAAGTTTCTCAGAGTTTCTTCTTTGAGAGACCTGGAGAAGTCTTAATGGGATTATGATTGAATGCTAAAAGGACAGACAGGTTTCAATTAATCATGCCATTCCTTCTGAAAAGCACCTGACTATGAATGGTTTTATTTTTCAGCATGATAATCATCCCAAGCACACTGCTAATGCAGGAAAGCAGGTATTTTAAAAAGGATACACACATAAACTGACAACTCTAGTACTGAGGATACACACATACACTGACACCCCTAGGACTGAGGATACACACATACACTGACACCTCTAGGACTGAGGATACACACATACACTGTCACCTCTAGGACTGAGGATACACATAAACTGACACCTCTAGGACTGAGGATACACACATACACTGATACCTCTAGGACTGAGGATACACACATACACTGACACCTCTAGGACTGAGGATACACACATACACTGACACCTCTAGGACTGAGGATACACACATACACTGTCACCTCTAGGACTGAGGATACACACATACACTGACACCTCTAGGACTGAGGATATACACATACACTGATACCTCTAGGACTGAGGATACACACATACACTGACACCTCTAGGACTGAGGATACACACATACACTGACACCTCTGGGGCTGAAGATACACACATACACTGACACCTCTAGGACTGAGGATACACACATACACTGACACCTCTAGGACTGAGGACACACACATACACTGACACCTCTAGGACTGAGGATACACACATACACTGACACCTCTAGGACTGAGGATACACACATACACTGACACCTCTAGGACTGAGGATACACACATACACTGACACCTCTAGGACTGAGGATACACACATACACTGACACCTCTAGGACTAAGGATACACACATACACTGACACCTTTAGGACTGAGAATACACACATACACTGACACCTCTAGGACTGAGGATACACACATAAACTGACACCTTTAGGACTGAGGATAAATACACCGGTGCAAGTTTTTTTGTCTACACAGGCGAAGGTGCATTTTTACGCCCCCCTCACCCCAATCCCCCATCACAACACCATAACCCTCCCAACAATTTTTGGTTTTGCCATTAAAAGGATGTCACTGTGTATGTGCCAGCATGCCAAGTGATAAACTGTTGAATAGACATTTAAAATAGTATTAAAGGAATGCCAGAGGAGTATCTTAAAGGGACAGTAAAGTCATTATATATTCATGATTTGGACAGAACATACAATTTTAAACAACTTTCCAATTTACTTCTATTTAATTTGTTTCCTTCTCTTGTTATCCTTTGCTTTGATGAAGGTGTATCTATTTAAGCTCAGGAGCAGCAAAGCACCTAGGTTCTAGCTGCTGATTGGTGGCTTGATTTATATACTGATTGTTAATTGGCTCACCCATGTGTTCCGTTAGAAAACAGTAGTGCATTGCTGCTCCTTCAACAAATGATAAACTGTATAGTTGTTTAAAATGGTATTCTCTATCTAAATGATGACATTTTTGGGTTTCATGTCCCTGTAATGAAGTCATATGTGCATACGTTATATCAGCAAGCAATTTAATCCTGATTTGCACCTGGGCAGTCATACATAACAATACAATAATAAAAGTGCATTGTATTTTCTCCCACAAATGCTTCCATATAATTATGTGATTACTTTAACCCCTGCAAAGAGATGATAAAAACCCAAGAAGTCTAAGTACACCTCACTGGGCCCCAGGCCCAGGGCAAAGTCTGCTAGCCCCTATGTATATAACAGCCAATTCTAATAAAAAAGGCCAATATATTTAAATAATCGTGACTGAGTCTGTCTGTGTAAGTGACTGTTGTTTAATTAAATTTTATGGGGTTAATGCGGCTGACAGCTGAGCCAGTGCACTCAAGGTCCCCCTCTGCTCTGTCTCAAGTTAACACTTCAGCTGCCTGAGGGGGGGTAATTGCCAATGCCACTTGACTTCAGTTGCCACTATTATAATTACTGTCTGTCACAGTGCCGCGCTGCCGCTGTTGGTCCTGACCCTGTCACACCGTCATATCAATCATGTGCACAGCCCCGGGCCACATGGCTACCACTTCTTATGGCCTCTGTACTCTGACTACTGCCACCCTTAGAACCTGCCCTCCTACCACTTCACTTTAGACAGTACCAGTGTTCTCAATGTATTGGAGTTTTCAATAGAACACCGGTCTGGCCTGGGTGCTTCTTATGGCCTCTCCACCCTAACTGCCCCGGGCCCCCGGATTCCCACCCGTCCCTGACCCTCATAACCCACCCTCCTATCTCTTCACTGCAGACAGTACCAGTCTGGCCTGGGCGTCATTCACGTGGCTCAGCCTCAGAGTCATTTTCACACAGAGCCTCGGTCAGTGTCACGCAGCGCCAGGCATCCAGTTCCCATATTCCCTCTCAGACTCCACCCTGTGCACAGATAGGCTTAGCGCAAGCAAGCTCCACGCCCACATATCTTCTAAATTGCAGCCAGGCGCAGATTAACTCTGTGTGCACACTACAAGCAGGCGGGCCCTGGAGGTATTTTTTGATGGCGCACAGCATTCCATTTGGGTGGGCATTGCCCCCCAAAGCCCCCCCTTGGAGCCGACCCTGCTACCCAGGGTGCTGAACCAAATATGGGCTGGCTCCTAAGCCTACTACTTTCCTTCTTTTTCAAATAAAGATACCAAGTTAATGAAGAAAAATTGATAATAAAAGTAAATGAGAAAGTTGCTTAAATGGCATGCTCTATCTTGAATCATGTAAGAAATTTTGGGTTTCATATCCCTTTACTAGTGGAATACATTATATATTGAGTGAAATTAAAAAATTACGAGATAGATACGGCTCCATTAATTATAATCTAGTTGCTGTGATGAGGGATTGGTACACATCTTTTTAAATTTCACACTTTTTTTAGTTGCCATGTTGCAGCAAGTTTTATTTTTCCAGCAAGCTATTAGTTTAAATAAATAGTTTTATTTTATCTGGTCCAATTTGTCTGCTACCTGGCACAAGCACAAATAAAAAAATGATTCACTTTACAGTAAGTTAGTCGGAAGAGCTTGACCTTGCACTTCGCCAAGTGTTCAAACTCCAATCTCACAAATGAGTTAAGCGTTTATACTTCCCTTTTCTTTTTATAATAAAATATTTATATTGATTTTTTAATGTTTTACAACATACATGAGAGAAAAATAGAACAATAATAAACCCTCTTGAGGGTACGATTAAACATGGGTAATAACAAATAAAACAAGAGGTCTCTTAGAAGTAGTCCGTCTCCAAGTGAGAAGTTTTCATTCCTGGGCTGGAGTCCATTATGCCCAAGTCATAGACCATGAGGCCTATTTATCAAATGTCTGCCGGATCAGGTCCGACAGACATCGCTGAATGCGGAGAGCAATACGCTCTACGTAATCGTATTCAGCATTGCACCAGCAGCTCTTGTGAGCTGCAGGTGCGACTCCGCCCCCTGCAGACTCGCAGCCAATCGGCCGCCAGCAGGGCGGTGTCAATCAACCCAATCGTACTCAATCAGGTTGAATTCCGGCGATATCTGTCCGCCTGCTCAGAGCAGGCGGACAGAAACACGGGCCCTTAAGCTCCATTCAGAGCTTGATAGAAAGGCCCCCATGAATTGAAACATCATATCATTTTCAATTGTGCAAGGAAATTATACATGTATAGGAGTAACATTTTATGATTCCTTGCGATATTAAACAGCTAGAGAAGTCTAGGAAAGGGGTGTTGACAATGGGGATATACTTCTCTTTTTATTTATCAAACATTCTCTTTGTCATAGGCTACAAACAGAATGATTTTGTTTTTTTCTTGGAAGAAACAGTATTGCAATAAATGTGTTTTATCAGGAGCAGAGTTTAATTTCAACTCATTAGAGCAAGCAATTTGTCGGTTGTTTGCTTTGTAAAGTGTGAATAAAATGACAGCATTAGGGGAAGAAACGCAGGACAGAGAGGCTAATCTTCCAGTTTATTGGATTGCTGCGACATGTCTGGGGAGTTGATACTTCATTTGATTCCTGTAGATGTCTCTTTTGCTGCCACAGATTTTACTGGCTCCGGCAAATATTGGCATAAATACAATATTTTATAGTTTTCCAATCAAAAAATATGTATTCTACCTGGTAATATTAATCTTATTTTTCTATGGCAGACTAATCTTTTAGAAGCACAAATATTTAAGACATCCAAATAATTAATGCACTACTGGAACATACAGCTTTAGGACTTTCAGATGGAATTAAGAAGAAAAAAACAATAAAAAATAGACTGTCAGGCTTTTCACAGGATTTTCTTGCTGTACACTTAAAAGTGATATTGTGTAAAAATTATATCATCTAGTTTGATAGAGCATGTAACTTTAGCAGTAGAGACCCTGAAAATCTATGTGTTTAACCCCAGGTGAGCTTACCAATGGAAGCTGCATAGCTGGATTATGCAACTAGTGATATTGAGTCACTAGCAGTTTCCACTCAGGACCAGCAATTATCTGTTGCTCATGAGCTGTGCTTTAACTATGCATTTAACAATTTTAGTGGAGGTTTAACACATATACTTGCAAGGCCACTTGTGGTAAAATTACGTGATCTAATGAATTAGGTACAGCATTTGTTAAGGAATCTGTGCAATATGTATTATTTATGTATAATACTAGTCCTAAAGCCCGTGCTCACGGGCCATTTTTTGTAGTACAGCGGTCCCACCCCTTGCTCTCTCTCTTCCCCCCTCTCTTTTGCTCACTCTCCCCCTCTCTTTTGCTCTCTCTCTCCCCACCTCTCTCATGCACTCTCTCTCCCCCTCTCTTTTGCGCTCTCTCTCCTCCTCTCTTTTGCTCTCTCTCTCCCCTCTCTTTTGCGCTCTCTTGCTCTCCTTTGCTCTCTCCCCCCTCTCTTTTGCTCTCTCTCCCTCTCTCCCCCCTTTCTTTTGCTCTCTCTCCCCCTCACTTTTGCTCTCTTTCTCTCTCCCCCTCTCTTTTGCTCTATTTTGCTCTCCCCCTCACTTTTGCTCTATTTCACTCTCCCCCTCTTTTTTTTGCTTTCTTTCACTCTCCCCCTCTCTTTTGCTCTCTTTCACTCTCCCCTCTCTTTAGCTCTCTCCCCTTCTCTTTTGCTCTCTCCCCCCTCTCTTTTGCTCTCTTTCACTCTCCCCCTCTCTTTTGCTTTCTCTCCCCTCTCTTTAGCTCTCTCTCACCCCTCTATTTTGCTCTCTCTATCTCTCCCCCCTCTTTTGTGCTCTCAGGTCACGCCCATTCCTGACTGGTCACGCCCACTCCTGGGCTGGTCATGCTCCCATCCGACACTCCAGCAACGCCCCCTTGTCACGGCCTCTACGCCTGGCCACGTCCACGACCACGCCCCCACAACGGCCGCTTACCCTGCTCTGCTGAGCTGAGTGTCTGATGTTGATCCTAAAGGCCAGGTATGTTTGTCCTTGCGCAGTCTCTAATGCGCATGACTGCATCTGACAAACATACCTGGCCTTTTATTATATAGGATGTTAATAAAGCTGAAGCCATTTTTTTTGCAAACCTAATTGACATGTGTTGTCTTTCATTTATAGGGTTAAATAGTTCTGGGGTTAAGGTGGGTGGTAGTTGAGGATTCTAGGACATTCATGTTTTAAAGGAGATTTTTTATAACTTATTTTTTGCACCAAAATAAATGTATAATACTATAAAGAGTTGTTTACTGTCCTTTTGAAAACAAGTTTGGTAACAAAAGTTAATAAAAAAGATGACAAAGACCAAAATGTGTAACCTCTGAGTAGTAGATGATGAAGACCACCATGTGTAGTCTCGGAGTAGTAGATGATGAAGACCACCATGTGTAGTCTCGGAGTAGTAGATGATGAAGACCACCATGTGTAGTCTTGGAGTAGTAGATGATGAAGACCACCATGTGTAGTCTTGGAGTAGTAGATGATAAAGACCACCATGTGTAGTATTGGAGTAGTAGATGATGAAGACCACCATGTGTAGTCTTGGAGTAGTAGATGATAAAGACCACCATGTGTAGTCTCGGAGTAGTAGATGATGAAGACCACCATGTGTAGTCTCGGAGTAGTAGATGATGAAGACCACCATGTGTAGTCTCCGAGTAGTAGATGATGAAGACCACCATGTGTAGACTCGGAGTGATAGATGATGAAGACCACCATGTGTAGTCTCGGAGTAGTAGATGATAAAGACCACCATGTGTAGTAAGGTTCCATTTCAGTGATGAAAAAATTACATATCTTTGTCCCAAACGCGTCTTGAAATTTAAACCAGCTTTAAATAAGAGTGTAATAAAACATTATGGGCTAGATTACAAGTGGAGCTCTAAATTATTGCGCTCCAGCAAACGGGCAAATTTACCTGTTTGCGGGAGCACAATAATTAAGCAGCCACTACAAGTGGCTGGTTATTGCTACCACAAGCTTGCAGTACCAATAAGCGCTCCGGAAATTAACCAGAGATCTGATCTCTGGTTAATTTTCTAAAAGTGCCCCAAATGCCTTCAAAATAGAGGGCATTGTAGTTTTTAATAAACAAAAAAATTTAGCGTTTTTTGAAATTAAAAACAACTGCACTAGTCAGATTTGGAGCTTTAAAGTTGGTGAGAGTGGGGTGTTAGAAATAGAACGGCACTGAGAAGTGTTCCCTTAGACCACAATGTATATGATTATATATACACATATTAACACACAAATATTTATGTATATCAGCACCTACATATATATTTAAAAATGCTGTCCATAACTGCGCTACTTATCTCCTTCGCTGCGCGAGGTTCTGATGCCGTCTTTGAGGGCATCAGAACGAGACTCCAACAGGAGCCTATGGAAGCATGCTCTCGTGAGCGCAATGCTTCCTAGCAATGCGAACACAATTGCGCTTAACTTGTAATACGAGCGCACATTATCATGCGCTGGTATTATTCAGTGGAGCACTAATATAGATTGATCGCAAGCGATATTTAGGACTCCATTTGTAATCTGGCCCTTTATGTGGTTCAAATGAAAATTATTTTTTTCTTGCCAGAAAAGTGAAGTAAAAGCTGTTTAACCCCTTAATGACCGAGGACGTGCAGGGTACGTCCTCAGAAAAAAGGCAGTTAATGCCTGAGAACGTACCCTGCACGTCCTCGGTGTGGAAAGCAGCTGGAAGCGATCCTGCTCGCTTCCAGCTGCTTTCCGGTTATTGCAGTGATGCCTCGATATGGAGGCATCCTGCAATAACCTTAGATGGCCATCCGATGCAGAGAGAGCCACTCTGTGGCCCTCTCTGCACCGGACATCGATGGCCGGTATCGTTGGTGGGTGGGAGCCGGTGTGGGAGGTGGGTGGCGGCCATCGATGGCCCTTGTCATGTGGAGGGGGGCGGGATCGTGGGCGTGCAAGTCCGGGCGCGCGCGGGGGCGCGCGCACGTGCACGAGGGGGCGCGCGCGGGGGCGCGCCGGGGCAGGGACCGGGTGGGGACCGCTGCACTACAGAAAAAAATGTGTCCCAAAATAAAAGTGGGACAAGTAATTTAAAAAAAAAACACCTTATTCGGTATTTAGGTGGTGGGGGTTGGTCGGGGGGGGGGGGGGGGGGAAATAACAAAAAATAAAAATTAAATAAATATTTGATTGTGCAAAATGGGTACTGGCAGACAGCTGCCAGTACCCAAGATGGCCCCCAATAAGGCAGAGGGGGAGGCTTAGAGAGCTGTTTTGGGGGGGATCAGGGAGGTTGGGGGCTAAGGGGGATCCTAAACACAGCATATGTAAATATGCTTTTTTTTTTTTTCTTTTTTAAAAAAAAAAAATCTTTTATTTTAGTACTGGCAGACTTTCTGCCAGTACTTAAGATGGCGGGGACAATAGTGGGGTGGGGGAGGGAAGGGAGCTGTTTGGGAGGGATCAGGGGGTGGGATGTGTCAGGTGGGAGGCTGAACTCTACACTAAAGCAAAAATTAACCCTGCAAGCTCCCTACACACTACCTAATTAACCCCTTCACTGCTAGCCATAATACACGTGTGATGCGCAGCAGCATTTAGCGTCTTTCTAATTACCAAAAAGCAACGCCAAAGTCATATATGTCTGCTATTTCTGAACAAAGGGCATCCCAGAGAAGCATTTACAACCATTTGTGCCATAATTGCACAAGCTGTTTGTAAATAATTTCAGTGAGAAACCTAAAATTGTGAAAAAATTAACGTTTTTTTTAATTTGATCGCATTTGGCGGTGAAATGGTGGCATGAAATATACCAAAATGGGCCTATATCAATACTTGGGGTTGTCTACTACACTACACTAAAGCTAAAATTAACCCTAGAAGCTCCCTACATGCTCCCTAATTAACCCCTTCACTGCTGGGCATAATACGCGTATTTTGCGCAGGGGCATTTAGCAGCCTTCTAATTACCAAAAAGCAAAGCCAAAGCCATATATGTCTGCTATTTCTGAACAAAGGGGATCCCAGAGAAGCATTTACAACCATTTATGCTATAATTGCATAAGTTGTTTGTAAATAATTTCAGTGAGAAACCTAAAGTTTGTGAAAATATTTGTGAAAAAGTGAAAAAAAATTTTTATTTGATCGCATTTGGCGGTGAAATGGTGGCATGAAATATACCAAAATGGGCCTAGATCAATACTTTGGGATGTCTTCTAAAAAAAAATATATACATGTCAATGGATATTCAGGGATTCCTGAAAGATATTAGTGTTCCAATGTAACTAGCGCTAATTTTGAAAAAAAGTGGTTTGGAAATAGCAAAGTGCTACTTGTATTTATGGCCCTATAACTTGCAAAAAAAGCAAAGAACATGTAAACATTGGATATTTCTAAACTCAGGACAAAATTTAGAAACTATTTAGCATGGGTGTTTTTTGGTGGTTGTAGATGTGTAACAGATTTTGGGGGTCAAAGTTAGAAAAAATGTGTTTTTTTTCCATTTTTTCCTCATATTTTATAATGTTTTTTATAGTAAATTATAAGATATGATGAAAATTATGGTATCTTTTGAAAGTCAATTTAATGGCGAGAAAAACGGTATATAATATGTGTGGGTACAGTAAATGAGTAAGAGGAAAATTACAGCTAAACACAAACACCGCAAAAATGTAAAAATAGCCTTGGTCCCAAACGGACAGAAAATGGAAAAGTGCTGCGGTCATTAAGGGGTTAAATTAATATTTTAGCTAATACAGCAGTATCAGTTGACTAATTCCTTATAATGCTGATTGGCTTATGGGCTCTTCTTACTGATGCTTTTAGGTTAATGATTAGTACTTCTGGAAAATATTCATGGTCTGATACATATTTCCTGCTAACGCTTATATTTAAAGGCTGCTCTTTCATATGAATAAAAAAAATCAATGGTTTGTTTTACACAATGATTTGGTAGATAGAGGAGTCCAAGTATAAATAAAGTTTTAGTAATAACAGCACATACATGCATACACATCACACACTCACACATACATGTATACACATCACACACTCACACATACATGCATACACATCACACACTCACACATACATGTACACATCACACACTCACACATACATGTATACACATCACACACTCACACATACATGTACACATCACACACTCACACATACATGTACACATCACACACTCACACATACATGTACACATCACACTCACACATACATGTACACATCACACACTCACACATACATGCATACACATCACACACTCACACATACATGTACACATCACACACTCACACATACATGTACATATCACACACTCACACATACATGCATACACATCACACATACATGTACACATCACACACTCACACATACATGTACACATCACACACTCACACATACATGCATACACATCACACACTCACACATACATGCATACACATCACACACTCACACATACATGTACACATCATACTCACACATACATGTACACATCACACACTCACACATACATGAATACACATCACCCACTCACACATACATGAATACACATCACACACTCACACATACATGCATACACATCACACACTCACACATACATGTACACATCACACACTAACACATACATGAATACACATCACACACTCACACATACATGTACACATCACACACTAACACATACATGAATACACACTCACACATACATGTACACATCACACACTAACACATACATGAATACACATCACACATTCACACATACATGTACACATCACACACTAACACATGCATGAATACACATCACACACTCACACATACATGTACACATCACACACTCACACACACATGTACACATCACAGTCACACATACATGCATACACACACATAAACGCATACACACACATAAACAAGCACAAATATATGCTCACACACATATATGCATACATATACAAGCACAGATTTATACTCACACACACATACATATACAAAAACAAATGTACACTCACACATATATACATACATAAACAAGCACAAATGTATACTCACACACATATATACACACATACACAAGCACAAATGTATACTCACACACATATATACACACATAAACAAGCATAAATGTATAATCACACACATATATACACACATAAACAAGCACACATGTACACTCACACACATATATACACATATATACAAGCACAAATTTATACTCATACATACATACAGTACATATACAAGCACAGATGTATACTCACACACATATATACATACATATACAAGCACAGATTTATACTCTCACATACACGCAAACATACATACATATACAAGCACAAATGTACACTCACACACATATACATACATACATAGATACATATACAAGCACAAATGTATACTCACACACATACATACATATACAAGCAGAGATTTATACTCTCACACAAACATACAAACATATACAAGCAAAATGTATACTCACACACATATATACATACATATACAAGCACAGATTTATACTCACACACACGCAAACATACATACATATACAAGCACAAATGTACACTCACACACATATACATACATACATATACAAGCACAAATGTATTCTCACACACATACATATATATACAAGCACAGATTAATACTCTCACACACACAAACATATATACATACATATACAAGCACAAATGTGTACTCACACACATATATACATACATATACAAGTACAGATGTATACTCTCTCACACACACACATATACAAGCACACATGTATACTCACACATATACATTCATATCATATACAAGCACAAAAGTATACTCACACACATATACATACATATACAAGAACAAATGTATACTCACATATATATTTATATATATATATATATATATATATATATATATATATATATATATAAAAGCACAGATTTATACTCACACACGCGCAAACATACATACATATACAAGCACAAATGTACACTCACACACATATATACATACATATACAAGCACAGATGTATACTCTCACACACATACAGGGAGTGCAGAATTATTAGGCAAATGAGTATTTTGACCACATCATCCTCTATGCATGTTGTCTTACTCCAAGCTGTATAGGCTCGAAAGCCTACTACCAATTAAGCATATTAGGTGATGTGCATCTCTGTAATGAGAAGGGGTGTGGTCTAATGACATCAACACCCTATATCAGGTGTGCATAATTATTAGGCAACTTCCTTTCCTTTGGCAAAATGGGTCAAAAGAAGGACTTGACAGGCTCAGAAAAGTCAAAAATAGTGAGATATCTTGCAGAGGGATGCAGCACTCTTAAAATTGCAAAGCTTCTGAAGCGTGATCATCGAACAATCAAGCGTTTCATTCAAAATAGTCAACAGGGTCGCAAGAAGCGTGTGGAAAAACCAAGGCGCAAAATAACTGCCCATGAACTGAGAAAAGTCAAGCGTGCAGCTGCCAAGATGCCACTTGCCACCAGTTTGGCCATATTTCAGAGCTGCAACATCACTGGAGTGCCCAAAAGCACAAGGTGTGCAATACTCAGAGACATGGCCAAGGTAAGAAAGGCTGAAAGACGACCACCACTGAACAAGACACACAAGCTGAAACGTCAAGACTGGGCCAAGAAATATCTCAAGACTGATTTTTCTAAGGTTTTATGGACTGATGAAATGAGAGTGAGTCTTGATGGGCCAGATGGATGGGCCCGTGGCTGGATTGGTAAAGGGCAGAGAGCTCCAGTCCGACTCAGACGCCAGCAAGGTGGAGGTGGAGTACTGGTTTGGGCTGGTATCATCAAAGATGAGCTTGTGGGGCCTTTTCGGGTTGAGGATGGAGTCAAGCTCAACTCCCAGTCCTACTGCCAGTTTCTGGAAGACACCTTCTTCAAGCAGTGGTACAGGAAGAAGTCTGCATCCTTCAAGAAAAACATGATTTTCATGCAGGACAATGCTCCATCACACACGTCCAAGTACTCCACAGCATGGCTGGCAAGAAAGGGTATAAAAGAAGAAAATCGAATGACATGGCCTCCTTGTTCACCTGATCTGAACCCCATTGAGAACCTGTGGTCCATCATCAAATGTGAGATTTACAAGGAGGGAAAACAGTACACCTCTCTGAACAGTGTCTGGGAGGCTGTGGTTGCTGCTGCACGCAATGTTGATGGTGAACAGATCAAAACACTGACAGAATCCATGGATGGCAGGCTTTTGAGTGTCCTTGCAATGAAAGGTGGCTATATTGGTCACTGATTTGTTTTTGTTTTGTTTTTGAATGTCAGAAATGTATATTTGTGAATGTTGAGATGTTATATTGGTATCACTGGTAAAAATAAATAATTGAAATGGGTATATATTTGTTTTTTGTTAAGTTGCCTAATAATTATGCACAGTAATAGTCACCTGCACACACAGATATCCCCCTAAAATAGCTATAACTAAAAACAAACTAAAAACTACCTCCAAAACTATTCAGTTTTGATATTAATGAGTTTTTTGGGTTCATTGAGAACATGGTTGTTGTTCAATAATAAAATTAATCCTCAAAAATACAACTTGCCTAATAACTCTGCACTCCCTGTACATATACAAGCCCAAATGTATACTCACACAATACATACATATACAAGCACAAATTTATACTCACACACATATATACATACATACATACATACATACATACATATAAAAACACAAATGTGAACTCACACACATATATACATACATATAAAAGCACAAATATGTACTTATACACATACATACATATACAAGCACAAATATATACTCACACACATATATACATACATATAAAAGCACAAATATGTACTTATACACATACATACATATACAAACACAAATGTATACTCACACACATATGTACATACATATATATATATACAAATGTATACTCTGACATACACACACACCGCACACTCACACATACATACATACATACATACAGTACATATAAAAGCACAAATGTATACTCACACACATATATACATACATACATACATATAAAAGCACAAATGTATACTTACACACATATATACATACATATAAAAGCACAAATGTATACTTACACACATATATACATACATACATTATTATTATTATTATTATACTTTATTTATTAAGCACCAACATATTCCGCAGCGCTGTCCATGGATACAATTCATTTAAATAAAACAATACAAGACTTGTAAGATACAGGACAAAATTTACAAACACATACAGGAGGGATTGAGGGCCCTATTCCCGTGGGAATTTACAATCTCGAAGGGTAGGAGGTTGAGAAACAGAAGGTGAGGAATGCAAGATTGAGAAGGATGTTAATACAGAGTTAGATGAGGGAAATATTAGGTAAGTGAAATTAATTTATTATTGAGTTGGGTGGTAGGCTTCTCTGAATAGAAAAGTCTTCAGGGAGCATTTAAAGGAAGAAATATTAGGGCAAAGCCTGACAGCACGAGGGAGAGTGTTCCAGAGGGTAGGTGCTGCACGACAGAAGTCCTGCAGTCTAGCATGAGAGGAGGTGATAGTTGCGGATGCAAGGAGCAGGTCGTTGTTGGATCTTAGTGGACGGGCTGGAGTATACTTGTGTATTAGAGAGGATAGGTAGAGGGGAGCGGCGTTGGTGAGAGTTTTGTATGTAAGGGTGAGAATTTTGAATTTAATTCTGCTGTGAATGGGGAGCCAATGAAGGGACTCACAGAGAGGTGCAGCAGATACAGTTCGACGGGAAAGGTGGATCAGCCTGGCAGAGGCATTTAGGATGGATTGAAGGGGGGAGAGGCGGGAAAGAGGAAGGCCAGCGAGTAGGTTGTTGCAGTAGTCAAGTTGGGAGATAACAAGGGAGTGGATTATTTGCTTTGTTGTGTCAGCGCATATAAAAGCACAAATGTATACCACACACATATATACATACATATAAAAGCACAAATGTATACTCACACACACCACACAATTCACACATATATACATATACAAGCACAAATAAATGTATACTCACATACACCACACACTCTCACACATATATACATATTCAAGCACAAATGTTTACTCACACACATATAAAAGCACAAATGTATACTAACACACATGTATACATATATATAAAAGCACAAATGTATACTCACGCACATACATACAGTACATATAAAAGCACAAATGTATACTCACACACATATATACATACATATAAAAGCACAAATGTATACTCACACACATATATACATACATATAAAAGCACAAATGTATACTCACGCACATACATACATACATACATACATATAAAAGCACAAATGTGTACTCACACACATATACACATACATATACAAGTACAGATGTATACTCTCTCACACACACACATATACAAGCACAAATGTATACTCACACATATGTACACACACACCGCACACTCTCACATATACATACAAACATATACAAACACAAAATGTATTCTCACACACACAACACACATTCTCACACACACATATACCACACACATATACAGTGCACACGTACACACGCACAACGAGCACAGATTCATATACAACCACACATGACACACATACACATATGCACTTTTACATACAGACACGCAGATGTATATTTTGTGGTTACATAACAAATCAACCCAAGAAAGAAGTAATTAATTCCACTCGGTGTTATCTAGGTACACTGTTACTCAGGCTAGGTGAGTCAGTATCACATCAATGGATAGTAATGACCTGGTATATGAGTCACAGACAGGGACATCATGTAACTTACAGCTTGCACAGATTCAAAGTGGTAGCAATACACCCGGAAACATCCAAGGCTATTAAATAAAGGTTTCTGTCTGATACTGTGCCATGCTTGCTGATATTTAATCCTCTGAATATTATTTATTTCAGATACCTGACTGTGTAATGTCTTTAAACTTTCCTAGTTCACAAAAGTCACCTTTGTTTTGTCCTTTGTGGTATAGCTGCACCATAAACCAGCGGTTTTCAACAAGCCCCCTGGTAGCTGTTTACTTGTGCTCTGAGCTTGAACGTTCAATCTTATTAAGAATTAAAATATTTATTCAAACAATTCCGCTAAACTGTTTGTCACTTTGAAGTGTGCGTTGTGTTAAATAAAATGTAACCAAGAGCAGTAGGAAATTAAGAGAAGGTAAACAGTGGTTTTGTAGACTACTGCTACCATTAAAGGAGCATTTGTTTTCATGATTCAAATGCAGCACACAATTTTGAACAACATTCCAATTTACTTCTTTCATCAAATTTGCTTCATTCACTTGGTATCCTTTGTTGAAGGAGCAGCAATGCACTGCTGGGAGCTAGCTGAGTACCTCAGGTAAGCCAATGACAAGAGGCATATATATCCAGCCACCAATTAGCAGCTACCTCCCAGTAGTGCATTGCTGCTCCTAGAAGTATTTTTCAACAATAGATAACATGCGAACAAAGATAAATTAGATAATATAAGTACATTTTTTAAAATTGCATGCTCTATCTGAATCATGAAAGTTAAATTTTAAGTTCTGTCCCTTTAAAGGAATAGTCTAGTTAAAATTAAACTTTCATGATTCAGCAAGAGCATGCAATTTTAAGCAACTTTCTAATTTACTCCTATTATCAATTTTTCTTCGTTCTCTTGGTATCTTTATTTGAAAAAGCAAGAATGTAAGCATAGGAGTCGCCAATTTTTGGTTCAGCACCTGGGTAGCCCTTTCTAATTGGTGTCTAAATGTATCCACCAGTCAGCAAGCGCTACACAGGTTCTCAACCAAAAATGGGCCAGCTCTTAAGCTTACATTCAAATAAAGATACAAAGAAAACGCAGAAAAATTGATAATAGGAGTAAATTAGAAAGTTGTTTAAAATTGCTGGCTCTATCTCAATCATTAAAGTTCAATTTTGACTAGACTATTCCTTTAAAGCAAACCAGGTAGTAGCATAAGGTTTGCATCAGATAGGGGCCACAAACACCCTGTACTGTACAGGCTTTCCACAATTTCATTATATTGCAATAATGCACTGATACAAAACATTTCTGGCTTCAAATTTGTATGTTATAAAATACTTATATGACCATTTAAAATCTTCTTTTCATATCTCTTTAAAATCTGACTTGCACAAACATAAATGCATTTTGTGTTATTAACATGCAACCTTGATATCATCCAACTGGCATGAATGGGTTAACCACATTATCTCCTTAATCTATGTTGTTTTGCTTCTAGGAAGAAAAAAAAAAAACCTACTCATGCCTAGTAACAGAGAAATTAGAGTGATAAATTACAAAGTATAAATGTTTAATCGGGCATTCAAAGGAGAGAATTGTTTTGTTTTTTTGTTGTTGTTTTTTTTAAATCACACACGCACCAAATGTTAAAATGGACACAGGCAATCCATTTCCCTGCAACAATTTAAGCTGACAGCTCTAAGATGGTAAAGATAGCATTTATTAATGATGAAGTTTATTCTAAATGGGCCAATGTACATTCATCAGTTGTCAAGTGTCGCAGGAGGGTAGGAATACTGTAATCTGAATGTTGTCTGTTCTGTGTGCAGGTGATCTTACTTGCAATTAACTAATGTTATTATTATGCTATTATTATATGGAAATGATCTTTCTACCAGTTACCTGAAATATGTTTTTTTAGACAAGATGTTCAAGAGCAAATGGATGTTTTACATAGTTTTATATAAGGGTATGTAAAAGAAATCAAGTGACTGTTAAAAGCTTGCTATTTTATTCCATAACAAAGCTAGATAAAAGACTGTTAAGGTATGCAACATTTACAGCTTAGGTAATTGCATTGTGGGTAAAAATAAGCAGGGTTAAACACACTCGCCTAGATTTAGAGTTCTGCGTTAGACGTCAAAAGCAGCGTTAAGGGGTGCTAACGCTGGTTTTGGCCGCCCGCTGGTATTTAAAGTCAGGCAGGAAAGGGTCTAACGCTCACTTCCCTACCGCGATTCCAGGCTACCGCAGATCCCCTTACGCCAATTGCGTATCCTATCTTTTCAATGGGATCTGCCTAACGCTGGTATTTGGAGTCTTGGGAGAAGTGAGCGGTAGACCCTCTACCGACAAGACTCCAGTCGCAGAAAAAAGTCAGTAGTTAAGAGCTTTATGGGTTAACGACGGAATATAAAGCTCCTAACTACTGTGCTCTAAAGTACACTAACACCCATAAACTACCTATGTACCCCTAAACCGAGGCCCCCCCACATCGCTGCCACTCTAATACATTTTTTAACCCTAATCTGCCGACCGGACACTGCCACCACCTACATTATACCTATAAACCCCTAATCTGCTGCCCCTAACGTCGCCGACCCCTATATTATATTTATTAACCCCTAATCTGCCCCCCCCCCAACGTCGCCGCTACCTAACTACACTTATTAACCCCTAATCTGCCGACCGGACCTCGCCGCCACTATAATAAATGTATTAACCCCTAAACCGCCACACTCCCGCCTCGCAAACACTATAATAAATAGTATTAACCCCTAATCTTCCCTCCCTAACATCGCCGCCACCTAACTTCAAGTATTAACCCCTAATCTGCCGACCGGACCTCGCCGCTACTATAATAAATGTATTAACCCCTAAAGCTAAGTCTAACCCTAACCCTAACACCCCCCTAAGTGAAATATAATTTTAATCTAATGAAATAAATTAAATCTTATTAACTAAAGTATTCCTATTTAAAACTAAATACTTACCTGTAAAATAAACCCTAATATAGCTACAATATAAAGAAAAATTATATTGTAGATATTTTAGGATTTATATTTATTTTACAGGCAACTTTGTATTCATTTTAACTAGGTACAATAGCTATTAAATAGTTATTAACTATTTAATAGCTACCTAGTTAAAATAATTACAAAATGACCTGTAAAATAACTCCTAACGTAAGTTACAATTAAACCTAACACTACACTATCAATAAATTAATTAAATAAATTACCTACAATTACATACAATTAAATAAACTAAACTAAATTTAAAAACAAACAAACACTAAAATGCAAAAAATAATAAAAGATAACAAGAATATTAGGCTAATTACACCTACTCTAAGCCCCCTAATAAAATAAAAAAGCCCCCCAAAATAATAAAGGTCCCTACCCTATTCTAAATTAAAAAGTAATCAGCTCTTTTACCAGCCCTTAAAAGGGCTTTTTGCGGGGCATGCCACAAAGTAATCAGCTCTTTTGCCTGTAAAAAAAAATACAACCCCCCCAACATTAAAACCCCCCACCCACATACCCCTACTCTAACCCAAACCCCCCTTAAATAAACCTAACACTACCCCCCTGAAGATCTCCCTACCTTGAGTCGTCTTCACCCAGCAGGGCCGAAGTCTTCATCCGATGGGGCAGAAGAAGACATCCAGACCAGCAGAAGTCTTCATCCTATCCGGGCAGAAGAGGACATCCAGACCGGCAGACATCTTCATCCAAGCGGCAACTTCTATCTTCATACATCCGGAGCGGAGCAGAGCCATCTTCTTTCCAGCCAATGCGGATCCCTCCTCTTCAACCGACGCCTACTCGCCGAATGAAGGTTCCTTTAAATGACGTCATCCAAGATGGCGTCCCTCGAATTCCGATTGGCTGATAGGATTCTATCAGCCAATCGGAATTAAGGTAGGAAAAATCTGATTGGCTGATCAGATTCAAGATCAATACGATTGGCTGATCCAATCAGCCAATCAGATTGAGCTCGCATTCTATTAGCTGATCGGAACAGCCAATAGAATGCCCTTCTGGATGTCTTCTTCTGCCCCATCGGATGAAGACTTTGGCCCGGCTGGGTGAAGACGACTCAAGGTAGGGAGATCTTCAGGGGGGTAGTGTTAGGTTTATTTAAGGGGGGTTTGGGTTAGAGTAGGGGTATGTGGGTAGGGGGTTTTAATGTTGGGGGGGTTGTATTTTTTTTACAGGCAAAAGAGCTGATTACTTTGGGGCATGCCCCGCAAAAAGTCCTTTTAAGGGCTGGTAAAAGAGCTGATTACTTTTTAATTTAGAATAGGGTAGGGACCTTTATTATTTTGGGGGGCTTTTTATTTTATTAGGGGGCTTAGAGTAGGTGTAATTAGCCTAATATTCTTGTAATCTTTTTTTATTTTTTTGTAATTTAGTGGGGGTTTTTTTGGAATTTAGTTTAGTTTATTTAATTGTATGTAATTGTAGGTAATTTATTTAATTAATGTATTGATAGTGTAGTGTTAGGTTTAATTGTAACTTACGTTAGGATTTATTTTAAGGTAATTTTGTAATTATTTTAACTAGGTAGCTATTAAATAGTTAATAACTATTTAATAGCTATTATACCTAGTTAAAATAAATACAAAGTTGCTTGTAAAATAAATATAAATCCTAAAATAGCTACAATATAATTTTTTGTTATATTGTAGCTATATTAGGGTTTATTTTACAGGTAAGTATTTAGTTTTAAATAGGAATACTTTAGTTAATAAGATTTAATTTATTTCGTTAGATTAAAATTATATTTAATTTAGGGGGGTGTTAAGGTTAGGGTTAGACTTAGCTTTAGGGGTTAATACATTTATTATAGTAGCGGCCAGGTCCGGTAGGCAGATTAGGGGTTAATACTTGAAGTTAGGTGGCGGTGATGTTAGGGAGGGAAGATTAGGGGTTAATACTATTTATTATAGTGTTTGCGAGGCGGGAGTGCAGCGGTTTAGGGGTTAATACATTTATTATAGTGGCGGCGAGGTCCGGTCGGCAGATTAGGGGTTAATAAGTGTAGGTAAGGTAGCGGCGACGTTGGGGGGGGGCAGATTAGGGGTTAATAAATATAATATAGGGGTCGGCGGTGTTAGGGGCAGCAGATTAGGGGTACATAGGGATAATGTAGGTTGCGGCGGTGTACGGAGCGTCAGATTAGGGATTAATAGTATAATGCAGGTGTCGGCGATGTCGGGGATGGCAGATTAGAGGTTAATAAGTGTAAGGTTAGGGGTGTTTAGACTCGGGGTTCATGTTAGGGTGTTAGGTGCAGACTTAGAAAGTGTTTCTCCATAGGAAACAATGGGACTGCGTTGGGAGCTTAACGCTGCTTTTTTGCAGGTGTTAGTTTTTTTTTAAGCACAAACTGCCCCATTGTTTCCTATGGGGGAATCGTGCACGAGCACGTTTTGGCAGCTTACTGCTACTGTAAGCAACGCTGGTATTGAGGGTTGAAGTGGCGGAAAATTCGGCTCAACGCACCCTTTTTGGAGCCTAACGCAGCCCCTCAGACAACTCTCAATACCAGAGTTTTTTGGAAGCAGCGGTAGGAAAAAAAGCTGCGTTAGCTACGCGGGTCTTTACCGACAAAACTCTAAATCTAGGCCACTGATTGCAAAAGAGGCTATAATATTATTCTACATATAGTAACATTGTACTGCAGTATGCTGGCAATTAATGGGTTAAAGATTATTAGAGTAAACACACAACGCTTGTTAAAGGACCATTAAATACAGTAGACTTACACAACCAACAATTACATAATAAAAATACATTACAATTACAATACATTACAATACTCTGAATTTTAAATGGGTAGTAGACTTTTTTCTGGCAACATTTACATCAATTTGATGGCCCCCTGTATCATGTCCGTTAAACATACATACTAGCTTTTAGAGATAGCCATAAGGGCTTTGAACCAATGCAAATAAGTCCAAATTCTGCTGATTCGTGGAGTCGTTTGATATACGAGCAGCCAAATACTTTAATGGACGAAATGGATGAAAAACTAAACATTGCTTGACGAAAGTGATTTGTTCATGCTGTTTGGCGACAAAAAAGGAACAGGGATGGGGGGAAAGAAGTTATATTGTTATATATTAATAAGCTCCTTTGTTTCTAGCAGACGTTTTGTTTTTTGAAAATTCTGAACAAAAGTCTATCCCATAATTTCGAAATTTTGAAAGAAAGACTTTGTAATATGAAGAACTATGGAAGAAAACCTGGGTAGACTTTATTATGAAGATAGAACTATGAAGGAAAGCCTGGGTAGACTGTATTATGAAGATAGAACTATGAGGGAAAGCCTGGGTAGACTGTATTATGAAGATAGAACTTAGAGTTAAAGCCTGGGTAGATTGTATTATGATGATAGAACTTAGAGCTAAAGCCTGGGTAGATTGTATTATGAAGATAGAACTTAGAGCTAAAGCCTGGGTAGATTGTATTATGAAGATAGAACTTAGAGCTAAATCCTGGGTAGATTGTATTATGATGATAGAACTTATAGGAAAAACTGGGTAGACTGTATTATGAAGATAGAACTTTGAGGGAAATCATGTTTAGACTGTATTATGAAGATAGAAATATGAGGGAAATGCCTGGGTAGACTGTATTATGAAGATAGAACTATGAGGGAAATCATGGGTAGACTATATTATGAAGATAGAAATATGAGGGAAATGCCTGGGTAGACTGTACTATGAAGATAGAACTATGAGTGAAATGCCTGGGTAGACTGTATTATGAAGATAGAACTATGAGGGAAATGCCTGGGTAGACTGTATTATGAAGATAGAACTATGAGTGAAATGCCTGGGTAGACTGTATTATGAAGATAGAACTATGAGGGAAATGCCTGGGTAGACTGTATTATGAAGATAGAACTATGAGGGAAATGCCTGGGTAAACTGTATTATGAAGATAGAACTATGAGGGAAATGCCTGGGTAAACTGTATTATGAAGATAGAACTATGAGGGAAAGCCTGGGTAGACTGTATTATGAAGACAGAACTATGAGGGAAATGCCTGGGTAGACTGTATTATGAAGATAGAACTATGAGGGAAAGCCTATGTAGACTGTATTATGATGATAGAACTTTAAGGAAAAACCTGGGTAGACTGTATTATAAAGATAGAACTATGAGGGAAATGCCTGGGTAGACTGTATTATGAAGATAGAACTATGAGGGAAATGCCTGGGTAGACTGTATTATGAAGATAGAAAACTTGAGATTAAAAGAATTTCTGAATTGACCTTATCAAAAATATAGTTTTGTCTTTCAATGTTTCACCTTGATGGTTGGGAATCTTGACTCTCATATAAGTCAGATTGTTCTGATCTTTATAATTCCACAAACAAGCTCTCTAGATATTCCCCTATGGATGTCATTTTTGAATGACAATGCATATAATTTAAAGACAAGATAATGCAACTGTTAGGGCTACCTAAATCTTTTTGGCATCTAAAATAACTTCTTTAAAGGGATGTTAAACACTAAATAAATGCTAGATAGAATGATATATACAAAATAAAGATTACCCTAATAATAATAATATGCAGATGCATTTTTAAATTATATTAGTTGTTTAAATGTTGGCGAGAAAAAAAAAGTGTAAGTTTTAATGTCCATAAAGCAAAGGGGTGCCATGTTGTAACCTAGGATTCCTTCTCTGCTGGAGCCAATAAAGGACAGTAAAAAATGGGTCACCAGACAGTGCAGCCAATGACTGTATGGAATATAGCATAAGTCTGGAGTCTGCACCTTTATTACACATAATTAAACATTTTTATATTACAGTCTCATGGGTAAATTTATTAAGCAGCAGACGCACCTTCAGAACTCCATCGTTTTGGGTCCGTCTGTAATGGAAGTTAAGAAGCAGCGGTCATAAGACCGCTGCTCCTTAACTTCTCCGACATCTTTTAGATGGTGGACTGAAATCCTCCCGATCCAATCGGGATGATTGACATCCCCTGTTAGCGACTGATTGGCAGCGAGTGTACAGGGGGTGGCTTTGCACAAGCATTTCACACAGCATACATTGTCGGCATTTAACGAGGTTAAGCGGACATGATTCGCTACAGTGTTTAATGGCCATTTAGTAAATCTGCATCTGCATCGCTCTCAATTTTTTAATTTGTCCTTCTGAGACTGAGAGATTGAGAGGAAGAGATATGACGGCCTGACTTCTAAGCTCAGGGGTCTGGGGATGGACCCAGAGCAAGGATAGGTACTTTATGGGTGGGGCTTGATGAGGCAGAGGCATGACCTGACATTTCTGGGCAGAGTTAGCAGAACCAGTGCCTGATTAGCCCTCCAGGACACCATGAGATTTCCTGGTGGGTCGGTGGGCCTTTGGCATTGCAGGGCCACATCAGTTGGGAGAGCATGCAGAGGAGGTCATGGAGAGAGCCTTGTGCACATGCATAGCACATCTATTCAAGGCTGCTTCAATCCTGGCAGCAGGGAAGCAGGTGTGGGGGCAGATTTGTGGCCCCTTAGTACACTAGGCAGGCAAGGTAAAGGGCTGGTGTGCTAGACAGAGGGCCAAGGAGGAGGGCGGCTCCAGGGATGGTGTGATTTCCCAGACCAGTCCTGAGCAGAGCATTAAATACAATAGAATTTCATAATCCACAAATACAAAAAAACAATACAATAACGCTCTGAATTTTAAATAATTTTAAGGAAACACAAAGGAAGGGGCTGTCTTTACCTTTAAATGATTTCTCTGTGCTTATTTATGAGTTATATTTGGAGTTCCATAAAAATAAAAAATAAATATGTTTAAATAATGTGTTGCCCTTTTTACCCCATAAACCCCTTCCCACAAACCAGAAAATAATCTGGATATTAGAGTATTTTGAAGCTTTAAATTGGGCAGAGCGAAAGGCAAATAAGGTGAGCCAAGTGTTTAATTCCTACTGCAAATGTATATATTTCTGTTGTAATACGATGCCATGGAACATTTCATTGCCTCATAAATAAATGTTAATCACTAATAACATTTTTTTGCTGTTGCTTGTTCCCTAATAATATATTAGATCAGCAGTAACCATGAAAATTTCAGTTTTTATCCTTACTTATTAGCAGTGTAATTTATGCAGTCTGCCTGAATAGGTATGTTCCGAATTTCCTTTTTCAATTTATCTTTAGTGTTTACCTATTTCTATGTAAATTTTACACACAGATGCTTTATACTCTGTTTATTGCAGTAACAGTCTGGTTGCTTATTTTAGACCCACTATATAGTGAAGAGTTTTAAGTATTATTTGTTTCAGGTGTGTTTGTTAGTGTATTATTGTCACTTTATTGCTATTACTGATTACATTTGCATACTGTTTGTGCACCACTCTATAAGTAAATGTACTTATTATACTGGAGTGCTAAACTAAAATTATGGGCACCCATGTACTAATCCACGAGTGGACAAACCAACTTGGAAACCTGTCTGCCGATCTTGGCGAGTGGGACTTCCTTGTGCAACGTCTCCCCTGCTCTCGTGCTTCTGGCTTGTAGCAGTAGCACAAGCTATTGCTTTAAAGGGATACTAAACCCACATTTTTTCTTTCATGATTTTTAAATAAAGATAGCAAGAGAACGAAGACAAATTGATAATAGGAGTAAATTAGAAAGTTGCTTAAAATTGCATGCTCTATCTGAATCATGAAAGAAAAAAAAATTGGGTTTGCTATCCCGATAACTTTATTTACATTTAAGCTGCTCCTTGGCTGCCTTTCCCCATAGAAATATCGGACATTTTTGTTAACAAACAAATTATGAATGATACTATGAATAAATACTACTTTTGGATTCCACTAACTTGTTTCTTTTTTATCGCTAGCTTTTAATATAACTACTAATCTTATTTACAGCCCAGGCATCAGTTTAAGAACTAAATATATTTTATGTACAGATGAGCTCTTCAGTGCTTTTATAATACTTTAATTGAAGTAAGAAAAAACACTTTAATGTTAGGGACAAATTAGTTATGTAGCACATTAGGGAAGTGAGATGAGGCATTAGCCGCAGTAATAAAAGTGAGGTACATACGCAACATTTGTAAATTAATACTATGTGTCACTAACTTGTATAGTGTGAGGAAAAGAAAGGAGAGAAATGTGTTACAAATCTCTTACTTTAGATTTTGTTTGATTTTTTCCAGAAAAGGAGATCTTTTAAAGGGACACGGAACCCACATTTTTTTCTTTTGTTATTCAGATAGAGCATGCAATTTTATACCAACTTTCTAATTTACTCCTATTATCAATTTTTCTTTGTTCTCTTGCTATCTTTATTTGAAAAAGAAGGCATTTAAGCTAAGGAGCCAGCCATTTTTTGGTTCAGAACACTGGACAGCACTTGTTTATTGGTGGGTGAATGTATCCACCAATCAGCAAGAACAACCCAGGTTGTTCACCAAAAATGGGCCGGCATCTAAGCTTGCATTCTTGGTTTTCAAATAAAGATACCAGGAGAATGAAGAAAATGTGATAATAAGAGTAAATTAGAAAGTTGCTTAAAAGTGCCTGCTCTATCTGACTCATGAAAGAAAACATTTGGGTTCAGTGTCCCTTTAAGAAATAAAGAGTTATAACTACAAAAAGAAAATGTTCTAATGTGTTAGACCATTTTATCATGGCACAGTTTCTTGCATATAACTATTTTTTAAAGTCTACAAATGGGTTAAACACATAGTTAAAGCCAGCTCCAGAGCAGCAATGCACTATTGGGAGATAGCTGAACACATCTGGTTTTACGGGTGCTTGATAAATTAGCGTGCCACTTGTAATTTAGCCTTTTGTGTTTAAAGTGATGGTAAAGTTGGGCTGTGTGGAATAGGTAGTTAGCTTAAATACAATTTATATAATAAAGTTTCTAAGTTTATTTTTTTTTTATTTATTCCTAAATATTTTAATATTGTATATTATTTCTATCTCCTTATCGCTCCTTACCGCCCCTTTCCATTTCCAAGTTTAGCAATTCTGTGATGTAGAGAGCGGTCCCACCCGCTCTCTACGTAGGCATCCAAGCGCGCTCCTGAGATCAGCAGTGGTGCGCATGCGCAATTCTCTTTTATATGCTCCTATGTAAATAATGAATTACGAGATTTATCGTTTACTGATGGAGCAAAGAGCACTGCTGCGCTTTTATTTTTGCCCACTTCATGCGCTTCAGTCTGGTAAATGAACAATGTGATCCATGATTCCCTAATATAACTACTGCGCATGCGTTTTCCATGAACGCCACAGAGCCAGGATCAGGAGAAAAAAGAAGCACATGGATGCATGATGGATAAAAGGGGCGTTTTGCTGGCCGCCTAAAGGCCGAAAAATCAATTGGCCAGATGAGGAAATGTCACCCATAGAAAAAAAGAGTAGATCGGCTGCAGAAGTAGAAGGGGTATGTGAAAATCAGAGCGATTATCTATAATAAAATTTTTATTTTAAAATAAATAAAAAATCATGAATGAAAGTGGGGTTTTATTTTAATACTATTTACATGGATATGTTCCATACCGATCGAGTTCTTTAATGTTTCTTCAAAGCTTCTTATTTAACACTTTGTTGCAAAGGTATGTACAGTCCAATCATACTATTTACTTATGTCACTTATACCTTAGAAATATAGGCAAGCTAGATCAGACTTTGAGTTCTTATATACAATAAAAATCTATTTTTCTATGTAGAAAAAAATACATAGAGAATAAATAATATGAACTGTCAGAAATGTTATTCCTATAAATACATCTCAAGTTTGTTTTTGCTTTTATCTCACAGTTGATGAAAGAGTTGTTATTCCTAGCAATAGACACTTCATTCAACTGCCAAGTTAACATTAATCAACAAAGCAGCTGGTCTAATGTAAGGCACAGGAAACCTGCCGATAATTTTGGACAAACAAAAAGTGGGACACTTCATGACAGTATATAAACTGTAAAACTTAAAGTCTACACCAGAACTGTTATTGTTTAAAAAGATAGATAATCCCTTTATTACCCATTCCCTAGTTTTGCATAACCAACACAGTTGTATCTAAGCCTCTGCAATTTGCCCCCTTATTTCAGTACTTTTGACAGACTTGCATTTTAGCCAGTCACAGTGTTATCCATATGATACACATGAACTAACACCATCTAGTGGTGACAAACTGTCAAATGCATTCAGAAAAGTGGCGGCCTTCAAGGTCTAAGAATTTAGCAGATGAACCTTTTAGTTTTAACTTTTATCTAAGAATACCAAGAGAACAAAGCAAAATTGGTTATAAAAGTAAATAGGAAAGATGTTTAAAATGGCATGTCCTATCTGAATAATGAAAGTTTATTTTGGACTTGACTGTCCCTTTAAAGGGACATGACAGTCATAATTTAAATTTCATAATTCAGACAGAGCATGAAAATAAAAACAAACAAAAAAAAATGTATCAATTTATCAAATTTCGGGGTTGATCACGATGTAACACTTGATGTTTATAATCATATAACTGGCTGCAAATAAGCCCCTCTTTGATGTTGTTGCTATTACCTCCAGCGATTTTCATAGTTTATTGGTAGTACTATTTTCAGTATCGGTTTTGGTATCGGTATGCCAAAAAATAACCCTATACTTAAAAGGAACAATAAACACCTTGTAAATACAATACATTTATGTTACAAGAACAGGGCTTTTCAATCATCCTAAACTAAGCAGTCCAGGATAATTTAATGCAGCCACCTCAGAAGTCACAGGACTGTTGATTTTTATATAAGCACCTGGTCTTTAAGGACTCTGCATACACAGCTTGATAAATGGAGCCCTTAGCCTCGGATTGGTAACTGCAATCTCCCTCTACGCAAACTTGATTGATAGGCAAAGAAGTGTATATTTAGGCTGACCATATTTCCTTGAGACAAAAACGGGACATTGAGATGTCAAAAACGGGACAGGGTTAAAATTCTTTATTCATAGGGAAAAAAAGTAAGATTTTAACAAAAGTTCTTTTATGACATGAATATAAACTATTGAGCCAACAATTATCCTTAGCTGAGTTGCCCAAAATCATTGTTACATGGTGGATAAACTGAGAAAAATGTGGAAATAGTTACTTGATAATGATAATTGTTATTTATAACGTCTGTACAACCAGAACTGCAGCAGCATAATAATAAGCATAATTAATGACAATTGAATTGATTGACAGGCACAGACACTGGTCTTACTTTGGCCATGCACAATTATTGCAGAACTTAGACATTTGATCTACTTGATCACTATGTTTGTATGTTCACACTGTGACACAAGAAGATGGTAAGAAATATCTCTCTGGTGATGGTCAGCCACTAATTCAGGTGATGGCAGAGGCAGATGATCATCACATCAGATGATGACAGATCTAGTCCGACTCCTGTCCTTACTAGGCACTAGCTAGTAGTTCTAACTTCCCTCTCGTGACCAGTCTCTCTCCTCAGTTCAGTCTGACAGCTCACGACTGAGTACTGACCTGCTGTCACTTGCTTTCAATGATCACGCCCCTAATTTTGAGTGCGGGCGGCATAGACGCGGTGCTGTGGATCATGTGGGCATGGCCACCCAACCCAAACCCTGCAGTTAAAAAAAAACTACCCTTCCTGCCGGCAGGGAGTTTAAAAAATGTTAGTAAGTGGTATGTGTGCTAAAAAATGACACTTGCGCTGGTCGCACAGTCTAATAACCCTCAAAACGGGACAAAATGAATATTATTAAAGAAATGACGGGACAGGGGAAGAAACATAAAATAACGGTACTGTCCCTTTCAAAACGGGACATATGGTCAGCCTATGTATATTGCATACTCACCAATAAAGGTGCAAAGAGAGTCTACAATCTCTCTCTCTCTTTTTTTTAAAGCACACTTTATTTTGTAAACTACACAGAAGACACAATTATGTTTTATGTAAAAACGTTATATAAGATTATAGATGATACAATTCAGTGACTCATGCCATACTTCTATTGTATATGTAGGGGCCAATTTATGAAAGTGCGAGCAGACATGATACAATGTAGCGTATCATGTCAGCCGCACATCAATAAATGCCGACAGTATACGCTGTCAGCATTTATCATTGCACAAGCAGTTCTTGTGAACTGCTTGTGCAATGCTGCCCCCTGCAGATTCGCGGCCAATCGGTCGCTAGCAGTGGGTGGCAATCAGCCTGAACGTATAGGATCAGGCGGATTGAATACATGAATACACAAATATACACACCTATATATTTACACCACCAGAAAAAACATTATGACTCACTGAAGGTTCAGGTGATGGTTAGCATTTTTTTTTAGCAATAAAGAATTTTTAAATTAAGGTATGTACATTGTTTTTTTAAAAATATTACTAAGCACACTTAAAAGACTACAGTATAGTGTAAATATATGCAATGGGAAATTAAACAATTTGTGTTACTCACTATATTGCTATATTCGCTTTATTGAGGTCGTCGGGAACCGAAACCACAATATCTTCAAGGTACACCTGTAGATATATGTGTGTGTATATATATATATATATATATATACACATTCACACTATTTTATGCTTGTTATATCTCCAAGGTACACCTGTATGCATATGTGTGTGTGTATATATATATATACATATATTTATATATATATATATATATATATATATATATATATATATATATATAAAATCTTATAAAGTTGAGAAATAGTATAGAAAGAGATAGAGAATAAGAAACAAGAAAAAAAGGTGCTGGGCAAGGTTGGCTGTTAATTCTTTTTTTCCTGTTTCTTATTCTCTATCTCTTTCTATACTATTTCTCAACTTTATAAGATTATATTAATTATATCACAACCTCCGTGCACCTTCTTTCTGCCAAAAAATAAAAAAAGGCAGGAACAAGAGGACCTGCAAATTACTAATATCTTTTTGTGCTGCTAGTTTTATAATATAATGATATATATATATATATATATGAAAATGGCAGCCTAATAAAGGCTAGTGAAACCCTCCCCCAATTGTTAGACCAATGAAACAGATGAACGTGTGAGGACAGAAGAAACCAGACTTCTGATAGGTCTGTGATATTGTAAAAGCCCGTCTTATAGGCTAAAGGTAAAAGTGTTTATAGTGAGAAAATAATGTGACAATGTGAAATAAACACAATAAACATACAGATAAAATAAACTCCACATTCTGGGTCCACCCAGTGTCACTGGGTAATATAGAAAACTAAAAATAGAAGTACTAACACGGAACATAACCTTACATAAAGAAAGCCTTATTGGCCAATCAAATCTGTGTATACATAATCCAAAAACCGGTAGCCAATCCAAAAGAGCAAACCTAACACCAGTTCATAGTCAAACCCCCTTTGTGTGGCTATGGCCTATAGCGCTGTGTTGTCAGTGTCTAAAACTAACATCATCAGCCCCCATCGCAAAAAAGATATAACCTACTCAAATCATAACTAATATGTGATATAACTAATTAATCCGATCGTGACCTTCGGATTAATTAGTTATATCACATATTAGTTATGATTTGAGTAGGTTATATCTTTTTTGCGATGGGGGCTGATGATGTTAGTTTTAGACACTGACAACACAGCGCTATAGGCCATAGCCACACAAAGGGGGTTTGACTATGAACTGGTGTTAGGTTTGCTCTTTTGGATTGGCTACCGGTTTTTGGATTATGTATACACAGATTTGATTGGCCAATAAGGCTTTCTTTATGTAAGGTTATGTTCCGTGTTAGTACTTCTATTTTTAGTTTTCTATATTACCCAGTGACACTGGGTGGACCCAGAATGTGGAGTTTATTTTATCTGTATGTTTATTGTGTTTATTTCACATTGTCACATTATTTTCTCACTATAAACACTTTTACCTTTAGCCTATAAGACGGGCTTTTACAATATCACAGACCTATCAGAAGTCTGGTTTCTTCTGTCCTCACACGTTCATCTGTTTCATTGGTCTAACAATTGGGGGAGGGTTTCACTAGCCTTTATTAGGCTGCCATTTTCATTTGTTGTTTGTCTGAGGAAGGGACTGTGTGTTGTCCCAAAACGTCACAGAATAAAGCGTGTTGTCACTGATGACTGAAGTCCAGCGAGTGCTTATTTGATTTTTGAAGCTATTTACTATACACATAGCACCCTGGCAGTTGCATATAGATGGTGAGAGTGCACACACCAACCAACAACATACATATATATATATATATATATATATATATATATATATATATATATATATATATATATATATATATATATAAATAAAAGTTCAGGGAGTCTCCCTCATTGTAATAGTGGCTCCCTGACGCCCACAAACAAAATGCAATCTCCCTGTAACTACAAGTACCATACTCCAACGTGGCCCAAATCTGGAAGCAGAGTTTCTTTAAGGGATGCCTTTAGCTGCGGTGACGTCATTGAGCAGGAAGGCTTTGTCACAGCAAATCTGTCTTTACTTTCAGCGTATTGCATGTCTGCCACCCTACCTCCTGCTGTTTGGAGGCGGCAATAGGCTCTTGGGGGAGCAGCAGGCAACATCGGCTGCAGCATAGGCTGAGTGAGAACTGAGAAAGAGGGCAAAGAGAGTGCGCCCCTGTGAGGGAGGAGATAGACACCCCTGCTGTCAGGTCCTTATTAAACTGACTCTACTGTGAATACAAAACATAATTACAAATAGCCTCTCAAACTCAATATCACACATGTTACCAGACACAAAATCCGAAAATCGTACAGGGACAACTGAATACTTCACAAGCTGGGATGTTATGGATCTGTCAAAGCATGCATCAGTAACCAAAAAGCCCCCTTTGATTTTACTAAAATAAAACACAAATACTACCTTATTTACTACACGTAATTAAACTTCGCATTCTAAAATATTTGAGCATTCAACAAGCGTATAATCACTGGAAAATAGGTTTGTTGTATGTGGTTGTGCAATAAAGCAATTTTTTTTAATGTGAGTTTAGTGGGAAACTACTTTAATTATAAGTCTCTATCTTATTTAGGGTTTCCAGGTGTCCAATATATACCCTGGGGGGGTGCGCAGCACGCAGCACAGTAGCCAGTGAAGCCACCTCCCTGAAATGAGTTTTTGCAGGTTGGGATGTCTGTATATAATAGAATAAAATATCACTTACATATAATAACTGTGCATTTTTGTCAAATTATTGTTACAAAATGTAATAAAAGGACATGTGAAGAGCTATGTTGTCCTTTTAAGGTCTATTAGTTTGTCTTTCTTGCAATACTAACGGGTATTTGCCCTGTAGGGGACTTTATATTTCTTTGTAAAAATTGGTAAACATTCTAAACTTTACATTTGTCCTATTTCTTTCCTTGTTGTCCCTTTTGTATGTTACTTTCTATCTTTGCTTTTATATTACACTGAAACCTGGTTTAATACTATGGACACATACAGTTATTTGTTGTAGTCTAATGTCAAAATGTTCCTTTTTTTCCTAGGCTGCTAAATTGTTAGAATGACAATAAAGTTGAATGAAAAAAAAACAACTGAGAATACATCTAGACATCGTTTGTGGCTGTTTTCCATAAATGATGAGACAGATATGAAAAAACATAATTTGCACACTTGCTAACTGGACTGTCCTATAAATAAAAAAAACATTGAGTATTAAGAATAATTATTACCATAGTTTAAAGGGACACTCAAGTCAAAATTCTACCTTGATGATTTAGATAGAGCAGAAATGCAATTTTAAACAGCTTTCCAATTTACTTCCATTAACAAAATGAGCACAGTCTATTTATATTAATATATTTTGAGTCACTAGCTCCTACTGAGCATGTGCAAGTTTTTACAAAATAAATGTATATGCATTTGTGATTGGCTAATGGCTGTCACATGATACAGGAGGAGTTCAAATAGACATAACATTGAAATTTGTCAGAAAAAAATCTACTACTTATTTGATGTTCAGCCTAAGTGCTATTGCATTGTCTTTTAATCATGCATTTGTTGATTATTAAAATCTACTGCATTTACTTGTCTTTTAAAGTGTCCATCTGTTGTAAATTCAATTTCTAAACACTGCATTTCTTTAAAAAATATATCTATGCATATTTTGTTCTCTTTATATGTTTTTTTTAATCTACAGCCTCAAATGTCATAAGATGGCTATATTTTGTATTGTTTAATAGACAATTATTGTAAATTAATTTATTGCAATGCTGTTTTGTAAGAATACTGGTTGTACCAGTGATAGTGATATTCATGAAATATGCTCATGGCAAGATTGTAAAATGTTTATTACATTACAGTAGTTCTGATTCAAAGCTCTACATGTAATATTTGCATACCTGGATAATTGCTTTCCTTTGTATTGAATTAATTATGTACATCACCCATGCAGAAACATATTGTTTCCTTCCTTTAAAATCTACAAACTATTAATGCACTATAGGATACAGAACTTAGTTCTCTTTAATCCATTTTTTTGTATTATATATACTTATGTGCATATAATTTTATATATATATATATATATATATATATATATATATATATATATATATATATATATATATATATATATATATATATATATATATATATACAGTTGTACTCAAAACTTTACATACCCTGGCAGAATTTATGATTTCTTGGCCATTTTTCAGAAAATATGAATGATAACACAAAAACTTTTCTTTCACTCATGGTTAGTGTTTGGCTGAAGCCATTCATTATCAATGAACTGTGTTTACTCTTTTTAAATAATAATGACAACAGAAACTGCCCAAATGACCCTGATCAAAAGTTTACATACCCTGGTGATTTTGGCCTGATAACATGCACACAAGTTGACACAAAGGGGTTTGAATGGCTATTAAAGGTAACCATCCTCACCTGTGATCAGTTTCCTTGTAATTAGTGTATGTGTATAAAAGGTCAATAAGTTTCTAGACTCCTGACAGACTCTTGCATCTTTCATCCAGTTCTGCACTGACGATTCTGGATTCTGAGTCATGGGGAAAGCAAAAGAATTGTCAAAGGATCTGCGGGAAAAGGTAGTTGAACTGTATAAAACAGGAAAGGGATATAAAAAGATATCCAATGAATTGAGAATGCAAATCAGCAGTGTTCAAACTCTAATCAATAAGTGGAAAATGAGGCGTTCTGTTGAAACCAAACCACGGTCAGGTAGACCAACTAAAATTTCAGCCACAACTGCCAGGAAAATTGTTCGGGATGCAAAGACAAAACCACAAATAACTTCAGTTGAAATACAAAACATGTGGTGTGGCTGTTTCAAGATGCACAATAAGGAGGCACTTGAAGAAAGATGGGCTACATGGTTGAGTCGCCAGAAGAAAGCCATTACTACGCAAATGCCACATAGTATCCCGCCTACAATATGCCAAACAGCACAGAGACAAGCCTCAAACCTTCTGCCACAAAGTCATTTGGAGTGATGAGACCAAAATTGAGCTTTTTGGCCACAACCATAAACGCTACATTTGGAGAGGAGCCAACAAGGCCTATGATGAAAGGTACACCATTCCTACTGTGAAACACGGAGGTGGATCGCTGATGTTTTGGGGATGTGTGAGCTACAAAGGCACAGGAAATTTGGTCAAAATTGATGGCAAGATGAATGCAGTATGTTATCAAACAGAATGCCTCATTTTCCACTTCTTGATTAGAGTTTGAACACTGCTGATTTGCATTCTCAATTCCTTGGATATCTTTTTATATCCCTTTCCTGTTTTATACAGTTCAACTACCTTTTCCCCACAGATCCTTTGACAATTCTTTTTCTTTCCCCATGACTCAGAATCCAGAAATGTCAGTGCAGCACTGGATGAAAGATGCAAGGGTCTGTCAGAAGTCCAGAAACTCATTGACCTTTTATACACATACTAATTACAAGCAAACAGATCAAAGATGAGGATGGTTACCTGTAATAGCCATTCAAACCCCTTTGTGTCAAATTGTGTGCATGTTATCAGGCCAAAATCACCAGGGTATGTAAACTTTTGATCAGGGTCATTTGGGTAGTTTCTGTTGTCATTATGATTTAAAAAGAGTAAACACAGTTCATTGATAATAAATAGCTTCAGTCAAACACTAACCATGAGTGAAAGAAAAGTTTTTGTGTTATCATTCCTATTCTCTGAAAAATGGCCAAGAAATTATAAATTCTGCCAGGGTATGTAAACTTATGAGCACAACTGTATATATATATATATATATATATATATATATATATATATATATATATATATATATATATATATATAAAACATACATTATTATTCTTTATTTATAAAGCACCAACAGATTCTGCAGCACTGTCCATGGGTACAAGGATAAGAGTAAAAAACAATACAATTAAAGACAAAATTTTACAGATACAGGGGGAATTGAGGGCCTTATTCCCATGGAAACTTACAATCTAGACGGGTAAGAGGATGGGAAACAAGAGGTGGGGACTGCAAAGGTGGGAATGATATTAGTGGGGAGATGAGGGCAACTGTTAAGTTAGTGAAGTTCATTTGTTAATGAGTCGGGTGATAGGCTTCCCTGAACAAAAAGGTCTTTAGGGAACGTTTAAAGGAGATTAGAAGAGAGTCTGACGGCTCGAGGAAGTGTGTTCCAGAGGGTTGGAGCCGCACGAGAGAAGTCCTGTAGTTTAGCATGAGAGGAGGTGATGGTAGAGGATGCAAGGAGCAGGTCATTGTTGGATCTTAGGGGGCGGGCTGGAGTATATTTGCTGATGAGTGAGGAGAAGTGAGGATATGTTAACATATTTGTATTATATCCACATAATATGTATCTACATATGTATGTGTCAGTGTGTATATATATATATATATATATATATATATATTTATTTATAAAAGCAAAGGGAAGCCCCTGACACACAGTTTTGATGTGGGGGTGAAACGTACGTTGGTACTCAGAGTGTTGTTCTAATGCTGCTATGGGACTTTCGTTACCAGCATAACTTTTACAAGACTAAGTTGAAAGACCCTTGGTATTTGGTGTTTCCAGTTTCAGAAAGCCTCTGGGAAGAGTTTCCGGACATCCGTGGTACACCCTGTAAAGAATGTAATAGTTGAGAGGGTTGGATCAGACATATCCCTGTTGGCATGTAAATACAGAACTGTATTTTAGAAATCCGAATATTTACACAGTTTTTTTGTATCGGGAGAAAGCTGTACAAAATACATCAGCTGGAAATCCTTGCAACCTATGAGACTGAGTGTACGGAAGGAACACTGACCAATCAAGGATTAGAGAGCAAAAGATTACCACTCCAACCTTCTACGTCATGAACCGGTACGGACCGGGGGGAAAAAGGTGAATGGCGGATGTGTTACAACTTGCTCCCTCAAGTTAAGAGGTATACCTCTGGATCTAAAGCTTGCAAGCTACTGCTATCCTCTGGGGACTGTGTGAGTAATAAGACCTTGAGTGCAGCCATTTGGCTGCGGTCGCTCCACTTGAGGACTTTTTGTGCAGCATTTTGCTCTCATACATTGTAATAGGGTACATTTTTCCACTTGTCTTGCTATTTAGTTACGTTTAGTATTACTAAGTTGTGTGTTATAAGTTGGTACTGTTGTTTTGTTCAAGATTGCTGAGCCAAATTTGATCAATAGTTTTTTTAAATAAAACATTTTACTAATATACATCCTGTGTGCAATTGCCCCTTTCTTTAAAGTAACAGTACCCTATGTCTCTTTTTTTTTAATTTTTCTCATTGGTAATATCTTTAACTTTTTAAGGGATGCATCGGATTTAGACTTTAAGTAGTATTAACTCCTCCCTCTTTTTATCTTATATATTATTCACAATGCTTGATATATTTTGCAGTCCCCTCTTGTGAAAACTAGAGTATTTACATCATATTGATTATAAATATTACCTTTTATGAGTTGGCAGAGGTGGGGAAACTCAGTAACGGTGAGTACCCCCAGAAAAAAAGCTATATATATATATATATATATATATATATATGTATATATATATATATATATATATATATATTTTTTTTTTTTTTTTCATTATTGCACTATAGGATACAAACTTGGTTTTCTTTAATCTATTTTTGTAATATATACTCACAGGCATATAATTATATATATATATATATATATATATAAATAAATAAATAAATAAATAAATAAATAAATAAATAAAACATACATACATTTTAACATGTTTGTATTATATCCATATCTACATATATTTCTGTGTCAGTGTGTGTGTGTATATATATATATATATATATATATATATATATATATATATATTCCAGAAAATTTGGTGTAAATGCACTCTCACCAACTCTTGCAACTTGTCAGGGTGCTATGAAGGTAATTGTAGAAATGTAGAAAAGAAGCACTCGCTGAACTTACTTCAACTGTGACAAAAGTTTAATACAATATAGTGACGTTTCGGGAAAACAACAGTCCCTTCCTCTGACCAATTAACAATGTGTGAAAACAGCCCTTAAATAGGCTCCAGATAACCCTCCCCACATGATTGACCAATCATGGCCAAAAAATTCAACACACCCCTCATAGTGACTAATAGCGATCCACAATAGATAGCCAAATACTCATATCGTGTAAATGTGTATAGCAAACATTCATAAAATAAAGATTAAAATAGGACCCTGAATCGTCAATGCAAAGGGGCAACCTAACTCCAATCAGGTGTAGAGATAGGCAGGTAAACCATTATATAGCTTAAGAGTAAAACAACAAAATTGGTGATCGTAATTCCACCAATCAGCAACGACCTAACATGCACAGCACACCACGTCATCACTGTGTAATCATAACAAACGCCCCCTGTCACTAGGGACGCCCAAATCACCAAAGTCAAACTTAGGAATTGAAACTACGACACATCAAACACTCACTCCTAGCGCTTCACAGAAAAGTCTTCTTGATCTGTGTTCAAGCACAATCACCAGTTTAATGATCATACCCTATCCCTTTATTTAAGGGCTGTTTTCAACCATTGTTAATTGGTCAGAGGAAGGGACTGTTGTTGTCCCGAAACGTCACTATATTGTATTAAACTTTTGTCACAGTTGAAGTAAGTTCAGCGAGTGCTTCTTTTCTACATTTCTATATATATATGCAGTACAAACAGGATACACTCTCTTGATTTACCAAATACCTTCTGAAGGGGTGACAACAAATAGGTTATATCTGGTAAGTCCAGAGAGTGCATCCTGTTTGTACTGTTTATACTGAAGATTGTACCCTGGTCCTGTAAAGACAATTGTTTGTGAGAGTGCGCTATTTTGTGTATATACATATAAAGGTGGCAGTACGAAGCACACTGAAGAGATTTTATGAAACCAAACAATTTTCATCCATAGCAAGGCCAGGCAGACCACATGACCAGAAGACCAGGATAGCAAGCTACCATTATGGAATAGAACAGTGTATATGTCCAAAGTTTCTGTTCAGTTGAACCAGAATCAACCTACCCAAGTAAGGAAAAGGACAGTTGAAAGACAGCTGGTAGAACACTGTTTTTACTGTATGGGAGTAGCAGCAGCCCCATAACCACTTTTTCATAGCAAACACATAAGCCTAAATCTTTAGTCTAGGTAAACAAGTACAAACATTTCATAATGCAATACTAGAAAAAAATGGCCTGTTTACTGAAGAATCAAATTTTCACATATTTGCTTATAATCACACAGTTCATGTGAGGTGAGGGTAGCATGACAAGCTTTCACCACACAAGTACAACCTGCATTTAAATATTGAGCTGGAAATATTCAGGTATTTTATTGTTCTGGAGTTAATGACCTGCACAAGATCAACTATGCTTTGACCAAAGACAAGTACCACTCTATTCTAGTTCTAGTGCACCTTCATTACAACTCATGAATTAAACATCTTCTAAAATATCACTAACATTCTGCATCTGTTTACCTAAAAGTGAAAGTTTACTATCACTTTAAGTAATCTTAAAGGTACAGTAAACTATTTTGATTACAATATTTTCTGCAGTTGTGAAATAAATTAACATATTAGGTGAGTGTGAACACTTTATATGGTGAAGACATCTTTCTGTGACCTGGAATTTATTAGTTTTTTTGCATTTGTGTGAGATTCTGAACTCTTGCAGGAAGATATATATTTTGCCATAAATAACATATTATAGATAGTAGAGGTGTGAGTGGGCTAAACTGCATTTTTTCGAATATTCATTGCCCGGGATATTTGATATTTGTTTCATTTTAAAAGAAAAAAATTGCTAAAGAATCATGGAACATTTACATTTGTTTTCATTACATAAATGTAAAGGTTTCTTTGCTACAGGAAAATAAGTTCACCTGTAGCGTTACTTACCTTTAGCGCGCTGGAGAGCTGCGCCAATGCCGACCCTTCATTACAGTGCCCTGGGGCACATTATTAGGAGTATTAGAATGTTCTATCCCAGGGCCTACAATTATTTTTTTTATAATACAAATACATTTAAGAGCTGTATAGGAGCCTACTTCAGATATATAGATGATGTATTCATCTTCTGGAGATGAGGCAGAGAGAGATTAGATTACTTTGTGATATATCAATGAAAACAACAGGAATTTAAAAATCAGTGAGTTGACTCCATAGAGAGTGCGGCGTTTCTAGCAACATCCGGGGACCCGGCAAATGAACCGGTTTTATGAGAAAAGTTCAACCCACTAAGGATAACGGAGTGCCGTAGCAATGGCGAAACCGAGCCACTAGATAGGATCCAAGAAAAAGACACACCAAGCTGTCAGACAGCTTGGTGTGTCTTTCATACTCCTGCCATTGTCTTTTTAAAGCGTGTGATACAGCATTTGTTGCTGTTTTTGTTTTAACTGAGTTCAATAAAGGATTTTTCACTTTTAATGGAGCCCTCACTGCAGTGCCTGCTGTTTGTCTCTTTCTTGGAGCAGGAATTTAAAGTTTACTTTTGATTACGCTGATTCCCATATATCTTACCTTGATGTTCTGCTCAAATTAAACATTGATGCATATTGTAAACCAACTGCTGGTAACACTATATTAAGAGCAGACTCTCATCATCCTTCTCATGCTTTAAGAGCAATCCCTAAGGGTAAATATATGAGATTAAAGGGACATGAAACCCAAAAAAAATATTTTGTGATTCAGATAGAGAATACAATTTTAAACAACTTTCCAATTTACTACTATTATTTAACTTGCTTACTTCTTTTGCTATCCTTAGATGAAATATTTATCTAAGCAAACTCAGGAGCAACAGAGAACCTAGGTTCTAGCTGTTGATTGGTGGTTACATATATATATATCGATTGTGATTGGCTCGCCCATGTGTTCAGTTAGAAACCATTAGGGCATTGCTGCTCCCTTAACAAATGCTACCAAGAGAATGAAACAGATTAGATAATAGAAGTAAATTAGATAGTTGTTTAAAATTGTATCCTCTATCTGAATAATGAAAGAAAAATTGTGGGTTTCGTGTCCCTTTAAGGAGAAAGTGTTCTAATTTGGATCATTATCATAGACAAGCATCTGATCTAACAGATATTCTGACTGCCAGAGACTATAAGAGAAGGAGTTGATGGGTACCTTTAATTGAGAAGCCTTGATGAATAACTAGTCTTTTAAAGGACAGATAAAAGAGTGTAAATTGTAATATGGACAGGATTTGTTTTATCACTAGGTATAGTAAACTATTTAATGACTTCTGTTCCATTGTTAGAAAATATCTGCAAATATTAGAGAAAGATACCTTGGTAAAAAATTACATCCTTAAAAATGTGACGTTTGTGTCTAGGAAAGCAATATCTATTGGGGTCAATCTTCATTGGGGACTTCAGCAAAGGAAAGCCTAAGGTAAAAATATGACTCAAACCTATGAATTTGCATTTGTAACTAAACAAATTCATGTCTACTTGATAGATTGCTAGTCAGAGAAAATTATTCTAGTTAGCAAAGTAAATGTTACTAATCCTAATGTTAAAGGACCATTCAATGCTGTAGAAGTGCATAATAAAAGACAACAATTTGATACCTAATTTGAATTTCATATAAGCAGTAGATTTTTTTCGGACAAATTTATTTTTTCTCCCATTTTCCGCTCCCCTGTATCATGTGACAGACATCAGCCAATCACAGACTAGTATATGTATACCCCGTGAGCTTGCGCAATTTCTCAGTAGGATCTTGTTCCCTTTAAAGTGTGTATATACAAGATTGTGCAAAATCTGATTATGGAAGTAAATTGGAAAGTGTCTTAAAACTGCTGCTTTGTCTGAATCATAAATGTTTATTTTGACTTGATTGTCCCTTTAAATACAGGATTTATTATTATCATATAATATACTAAATATATATTAATATGAATTAAAAAACAAACTCTAATCCCTCCTTTTTAGCTGTTTAAATAACTGCCTGATTTGGCAGCAAATAAAAGGCTGATGCATGTTAGAATGATTTCTATAAAGAGCTACTTTATTTCCACTAGGAGAGGATTTACAATGTTAATGACACTAATGAACTCAGCATGCATCTTCCGTTATTGCCCATTCATAAATGTTTTTTTGTGACATTGCCAGAGGGAGGAGATAGGAAATTTAAATTTTGCCTTTGCTGAGAGATACAGTATTTAATGTTCAATACACACATCTCTAAGAAGACAAAAGAAATAGACAAACTGAAAAGAAAAAGAAACAAGTTATGCCCTTGAAACAGTTTTGTTGGTACATTTGGTAGTATTTTTGGAAATCTATAATATCTCCAATGAGTATCTTTTCTCCTGTACAGTAGCCAATCAATTTACAGTAGTAAAGGATTTCCTGCACTAATCAAAATGATTAGATTGCAGTGTTCAGGAGGGTCAGGAAAACTGCAGCATACTCCGGTATACAGTATACACTTTAGCATCTCTGGGTAGCGGAACTACCATTAGGTGCAGCATATGCAGTGGCACCAGGGCCCAGGTACGGGGGACCCTAGTAGCCAGTCCATACATTGGCATGTGCAAAATGTGTACAATACTAATGCAGGGGAGCCTTTTATTAGTGCATTTTGCAAATGTATCTATCTGTCTGTCTATCTATCCATCTATCTATTATTGCTAACTAATGACTTACCTTTGGGGCCCCAAACATTTTTTTTTTTCCACCGGGGCACTCTGTTCAGTAGGTTGTTGCAGAGGTAAATTTATAAATACACAGGGCATTTTGTTTATCTTAATATGCTTTACTAAACATTTTATGACTATTTGATTTTGATTTTTAGTAGATTAGTCATTTCTATTGGAACTCAAAGGAAATCCTCCCATTTTAGTCTATATCCAAACATAAATCATCCTTAATTATGAGCTGACCCTATTATCACAAGCTAATATAAACACTCCCATATAAAAAATCTAATGAATAAATATTTTACAACCACTGGAGAAAATTATGTTTCATACAAACAAATAACTGTGATTAAACTATCTTAATTTGCATGACGGAAGCAATTTTTACAATGGTTCAATTAGGGTTAAAAATAAAATAATTCAGCAACTGCAACACTCTCCCTTTAGGTGCAAGTAATACAAGTATTTACTAACCATGCATGTTGTGCGCATAAATCATGGTAAATGCATATAAATCATGCACAAGATTTTAAGGAGTCAATTCTGCGTCGTCAGATGTGATCGACCCCCCGTAGCATGTACTTACCATGATTTATGCAAGCAATAACATGGGTTGCTAATTGTTAAAAGTAAAAATAAATAAAAATGTTGCTGTTTTTTTTTTTATAGAAAGTGAATGAAAATTTGCACAACATTTCAACTGCATTATACTGAAGCTATTGTATAAGATACTTTTTTTCTACAATTGCGAACACTGTAAAAATGATTAAGAAATACTTATTTGTTATTTTACAGCACAGTGCTATAAGGGTCAGATCATGGTTGTTTTACTTGTGAAATATTGTAGTTGGAATAGCATCAAGTAGAATAGCTTAAAAATGCAGGGAACTGTGTTTCAGAGTCATTGAAATGTCACATTGTTATAAAATCAATGTACCTGATAGAATTTATTAACTTTTTAAATTTCCTAAATTTCACAGCAAGCATGTGAGATGGGGACACTTTCTAGTGTACATCTATTATCCAATTTGCCTCGTTCTCTTAGTATTCTTTTATGAAAAAGCAGCAGTTCACTACTGGTAGCTAGCTGAACACTTCATTGAGCCAATGACAAGAGGCTATAAGTGCAAACACCAATCAGCAGCTAGCCTACCTAGGTATGATTTTAAACAACGGATACAAAAAGAACAAAGCAAATTAGATAATAGAAGTAAAATGAAAGTTGTTTAAAAAGGCATGCTCAGTTTGAATCAGCAAACTTTAATTTTTACTTTACTGTCCCTTTAATTCTAAGTAAATACACGTGCGCACTCCTGAGACTACCTTAGTTTGCCCTCCTAGAAGGGGACCAAGATTCAATAAAGAGATCAAAAGAAAAAGTAAATTTACAATTAAAAAGATATGACATTGTTTTTAATTTATTTTAGGTTCTACAATCTAACACATAAAAGTTTAATTCAAGTTCCCTTTAAAAGGCCACTAAAGTTAACATGAACGTTTCTTGATTTAGATAAGCATTAAATTTTAAAAAAACTTTCCAATAAACTTCCAATTTTAAAACGTGCATGTTATTTTTATATGCACAATTTCTAAACCTCCAGCTGTTACTGAGCATGTGCAACAATACACAGTATATACGTAAATGCATTTTGTGATTGGCTGATGGCTGTCACATGATACAGGGGGAGGGAACATTGGATTAAATTTGAAATTTGCCAGAAAATATTCTACTACTTATTTCAAATTCAAATGATGGGCTATTGCATTGTCTTTTTATTTTGTTTTTTCAGTTATTCAATTCTACTGTGTTTGGTGGTACTTTAAAACAAGTATTTGTTACATCTTCTTCAATAACACTTGCTTAAAGGGACACAAAACCCAAACATTTTCTTTCATGATTTAGGTAGAACATACAATTTTAAACAACTTTCCAGTTTACTTCTATTATCAAATTTGCTTCATTCTCTTGGTATCATTTGTTGAAGGAGCAGCAATGCACTACTGGTTGCTAACTGAACACATGGGGGACTCAATGAGAATTGGTATATATATGCAGCCCCCAATCAGCAGCTAGAACCTAGGTTCTTTGCTGCTCCTGAGCTTACCTAGATAAATCTTTCAGCAAAGGATAACAAGAGAAGGAAGCAAATTAATTTATAGAAGTAAATTGGAAAGTTGTTTAAAATTGTATGCTCTGTCCAAATCATGAAATAAAAACGTGGGTTTCATGTCCCTTTAACAGCAAGAAAGTGAACTCTGAGTATCTGTGTATCCTGCTTGTTTGTTAATCCCACAATTATATGAGAACATTAAAATGATAACCATGTGCATATTATTTATTATTAAATATGTAAGGTCATGCTTAATCCCAGCTGTGGTAATGTAATCTTCTTAATACCATAAATACTAATATTCAACCTTTTTTTGCAAGATAAGAGGAAAAAATGTTCTCTCCTCTAATTCTTGGTAACGTACAGCAAATGATGTGAAATAAAATGAAATAATAATGGTTTAGTTCTTGTTTCTGGGAAAACTGTGGGCAGAATACATTTTAGAAATATTTCTTGAAAAGTTTTCACTACAAAACGTTATGTTTTATGTCCAGTTAAGAACATAGATTTGTAATTGCCTAGCTAAAAATAACCTATCTTTAATGGTCGGCCTTCAAGGTCTAAGAAAATAGCATATGAACCTCCTAGGTTTAGCTTTCAACCAAGAATACCAAAAGAACAAAGCAAAATTGGTGATAAAAGTAAAATCGAAAGTTGTTTAAAATGACATGCCCTATTTTAAACATAAAGTTTTTTTTTGGACTTGACTGTCCCTTTAAGATATTTAAAGCTGTAAAATCTGAAATTATCTGCAGAACATAAATATAGGAATTTTAGAATATAGTGTTAGTTATGTATAATTTACCACTAATGTGTATTTAATGTTGAAGAAAACACATTTGGGAATTTCAGTAGATTCTTTTTTCTCTGTATGCAGTTTAAACAGATTTATCAGACAAATTTGTGCACATATGAAATATTCAAATTTGTCATGTGCTCTTTGAAAACAATAACTTATGATACAAATCTTAACTGTACTGTAAATGTGAATTATTATTATACTTTATACAGTGTCAACATATTCCGCAGTGCTGTCCATGGGTATAATTGATATAAGTAAAATGATACAATACTTGAATATTACTTACAATAATATGCAACATCCTTAGGGTGCCCTCAAGAAAGTCATTTTAAATCAGCAAAATGTATAGAGCACGGAAAACATCATGGAGTTAAAGGGTCACTGAACCCAAATTTTTTCTTTCGTGATTCAGATAGAGCATGACATGTTAAGCATCTTTCTAATTTACTCCTATTATCAATTTTTCTTTATTCTCTTGGTATCTTTATTTGAAATGCAAGAATGTAAGTTTAGATGCCGGCCCATTTTTGTTGAACAACCTGGGTTGTCCTTTTTGATTGGTGGATAAATTCCTCCACCAATAAAAAAATGCTGTCCAGAGCCTGAACCAAAAAAAAAAGCTTAGATGCCTTCTTTTTCAAATAAAGATAGCAAGAGAACAAATAAAAATTGTTAATAGGAGTAAATTAGAAAGTTGCTTAAAATTGCTTGCTCTATCTGAATCACGATAGAAAAAAAAAATTGGGTTCAGTGTCCCTTTAAGTTAATACATATTTTATTATTTCTACTTTAATCAATAGCATCATCACGCAACTTTTATGCTAAGCATGCTTGTCTTAAAGAGACATGAAACCCAAAATGTTTATTTTATGTTTCAGATAGAGCATATCATTTTAAACGACTTTCCAATTTACTTCTATTATCAATTTTGCTTCATTCTCTTGGTATCCTTTATTGAAGGTGCAGCAATAAACTACTGGGAGCTAAATGAAAACGTTGGTTAACCAATAACAAGACATACTGTACATCTGCAACTACCAATCAGCTGCTAGCTCCCAGGTTCTGAACCTACATAGGTATCCTTTTCAACAAAGGATACCAAAAGAACAAAGCATATTAAATAATAGAAATAAATTAGAAAGTTGCTTAAAATTGTGTAAATAAAAATAATTGCACAAAGCAGTTTTTACGGTTTAAATGTGGCAGGTGTGGGATGTTAAAAATACCAGCACTAAAAGTGCCTTTACATAGCAGTCCATGGAGAACGGTGTGTTCCCGTAAATTAGGGTTGCCACCCGTCACTTAAAGGGACATTAAACACTAAATACATGCTAGATAGAATGATACATTCAAAGAAAAGATTAGTCTGACAATAACATGTAGATGTATTTTTTAAAGTTTCATTAGTTGTTTAAAAAGTGACAAAATAAGTGTAAAGTTTTAGTGTCTATAAAACACTGGGAGCTGCCATGTTGTAACTTGTGTTACCTTCTCTGCTGTGGCCAATTAGAGTCAGTTATAAATAGGTCACTACAGTGTGCAGCCAATGGCTGTGTGGAATATAACAGTGCTCTGCACTTCTATTTCTAACAGGAACTGAAAAGCTCACAATTTCAGAATGGAATTACAGGCAAAGAGGACAAAATAAATAATGAAAGTATATTGCAGAGTTGTTTTATTATATACAATTTATCATATTATATTACCATCTCAAAGAGTTTAATGTCCCTTTAAAATACAGAACACTTATAAGTTACACATGCTGCAGGGTGTGCAGGGAGGAATATGAATAGTGCTGTCCAGAAACACAATACATGATCCTCCCTGCACATATATAAATATATATGTATATGCTTACATACATATATATTTATGTGTTAATATATGTATATATACATATAAACACACAAATGTATATATTAAGATATATATATATTTATACTTTGCTGCGTGACACCCCCTTTGCTGCACTTTGGAGCCAGGCTATGACCGTACTGTTTAAAATTGTTTGCTGTATCTCAGTCAAGAAAGAACATCTTGGGTTTCAAATTCCTTGATAATAAAATGATAAATAGCAAACAAATGCAGCATATTACAGTTATGGTAAAGAAGTGATCTCTTAGTAACTTACTTTCTAGCACTTCTAACACTGCATTCATACATTGCCTTTAATAACTGCGACTGAGTTCTGCTAGTTGCTTTTGATATATCTTTCCATGCAGGTGTGCATAATCAAAATGCTAATGAACATGCAAATGAAGCAAATCGAAATGCATATATTAGAATACTAACATTCTGCAAGATTCAACTGAAAACCTGCTGTTTGCAATTTGTACAAAGAGCCAAAATAAATCCCTGTGTTTTGTTTTAATGCACTGGCATACATACCCTTTGTGTGATTTAGAATTTAAATGACGTAAAAGCTAAAAGTATTCTGGGACTGTTTACCCCCAGCATATTATTGTATTGCACTTGTCAATATAAAGCATTTTTAACACAAAGATTGTCAGAACTTCATCAGCACTTAAAGGGACAGGTTACACCTTAGTCATCTTAAAGTCTTACCTTAGATTAAACTGAAAATAGCCTCCTGCACCTTTTCTATATCATGCAGCAAAAATGTTATTTTAAAATTAATATTGTTTCTGGTCACTTTGACTGCCAAAGTGGCTGCAAAGCTCCGCCCACTGATGACATCATGATCTGGGCTGCATCTAGGCACTATGCTGAATGGCATTGACAGTCTGTTGAATTCAACTAGTGAGCCTTTTGTGATTGGATGCCATATGCAGCCCAGATCGTAATGCATACCTCCCAACATTTCAAAATTCAAAAGAGGGACACCACCCCCCCCCCCCCGCAGCAAAAAATTGAAATGTGGTGGGCGGGGCTTAAAAAATCATAAGACCAAATTAATATAAATAAAATTCTATATATATTTGAATACACAGGCAGCAAATCAAACACAAGCTCAAACCACTGGTATGGCTATGTGAGCTATGTATTTAATTAGCCTTTGCAAAGACATTGCTAAATATTTTTATCTTAATTGGACATTTAATAATAAATTCTTTAAAACTGCTCTCTGCATTCCCCATTAATATTCTAGATTCTGGCCTTTAAAAACAGCAAAAATGCACAGTAGCACACTACATAGCATACACTTACACATGCAGATACACACACATTACATAGCATACACTTACACATGCAGATACACACACACACTACATAGCATACACTTATACATGCAGATACACACACACTACATAGTATACACTTACACATGCAGATACACACACACACTACATAGCATACACTTATACATGCAGATACACACACACACTACATAGCATACACTTATACATGCAGATACACACACACACTACATAGCATACACTTATACATGCAGATACACACACATTACATAGCATACACTTACACATGCAGATACACACGCACACTACATAGCATACACTTACGTATGAAGATACACACACACAACATAGCATACACTTACGCATGAAGATACACACACACTACATGGCATACATTTATACAGGCAGCACACATATACATGCAGATACACAGACACTATATAGTATACACTTATACATGCAGACACACACACACACACTACATAGCATACACTTATACATGCAGATACACACTTATACATGCAGATACACATACACACACTACATAGCTTACATTTATACATGGAGACACACACACACACACTACATAGCATACACTTATACATGCAGATACACACACACTACATAGCATACACTTATACATGCAGATACACACACACACTACATAGCATACACTTATACATGCAGATACACACAAACACACACACACTACATAGCATACACGTATACATGCAGATGCACACACACTACATAGCATACACTTATACATGCAGATGCACACACACTACATAGCATACACTTACGCATGAAGATACACACACACACTACATGGCATACACTTATACAGGCAGCACACATATACATGCAGATACACAGACACTATATAGTATACACTTATACATGCAGACACACACACACACTACATAGCATATACTTATACATGCAGATACACACTTATACATGCAGATACACATACACACACTACATAGCTTACATTTATACATGCAGACACACAAACACTACATAGAATAAACTTATACATACAGATACACACACACACACACACACACACAGAGTTATGGATACAGATAGACACACACACTACATCATAAATGAGTATTTGTAATTCATTATATGGGGTCCTGGGGTTGGCAAGCACATTAGCTGGCAGTCTGCGGCTGCCACTGTTCGTTACCCTGGTATTAGCACTGCTCATTGTATAAAACTGAAGGCATGCTAGTATTATCACCAGGGGTTAGACATCATCACTACCAGAGGTAGGTTAGAGAGGTCACCATTACCCGTGGTCAGAGTGTATACAGCCTTCTTACTCCTGCTTAACCCACACACCATTCCTTTTCCACAGGGAAACTAACATATTTAACCCTGTCAGAGCAAAGTCATCTGCTTCTGAGTAGGGATGGGCGAATGTTTCGCAACATTCGAAAAACGGCACGAATTTTAACACATTCGTTCGTTCGAATCGAATTTCGAATGTTTACATAACATTCTAACATTCGATTTTCGAATATTCGGTTTCGAATTTTACGATTACATTCGAAAATATTCGAATTCGAAAAATTCGAATTTAGATTGTAATAGTATTTCTAATGCTTTTTCTTTTAATGTAAAATTCGAATTATGCAATATTCGAATTCGAAAAATTAGAATTTAGATTGTAATAGTATTTCTAATGCTTTTTCTTTAAATGTAATATTCGAATTATGCAATATTCGAATTCGAAAAATTCGAATTTAGATTGTAATAGTATTTCTAATGCTTTTTCTTTAAATGTAATATTCGAATTATGCAATACGTGTATTCGAATTCGAAAAATTCGAATTTAGATTGTAATAGTATTTCTAATGCTTTTTCTTTAAATGTAATATTCGAATTATGCAATATTCGAATTCGAAAAATTCGAATTTAGATTGTTATAGTATTTCTAATGCTTTTTCTTTAAATGTAATATTCGAATTATGCAATACGTGTATTCGAATTCGAAAAATTTGAATTTAGATTGTAATAGTATTTCTAATGCTTTTTCTTTAAATGTAATATTCGAATTATGCAATACGTGTATTCGAATTCGAAAATTTCGAATTTAGATTGTAATAGTATTTCTAATGCTTTTAAATGTAATATTCGAATTATGCAATATTCGAATTCGAAAAATTCGAATTTAGATTGTAATAGTATTTCTAATGCTTTTTCTTTAAATGTAATATTCGAATTATGCAATATTCGAATTCGAAAAATTCGAATTTAGATTGTAATAGTATTTCTAATGCTTTTTCTTTAAATGTATTATTCGAATTATGCAATACGTGTATTCGAATTCGAAAAATTCGAATTTAGATTGTAATAGTATTTCTAATGCTTTTTCTTTAAATGTAATATTCGAATTATGCAATATTCGAATTCGAAAAATTCGAATTTAGATTGTAATAGTATTTCTAATGCTTTTTCTTTAAATGTAATATTCGAATTATGCAATACGTGTATTCGAATTCGAAAAATTCGAATTTAGATTGTAATAGTATTTCTAATGCTTTTTCTTTAAATGTAATATTCGAATTATGCAATATTCGAATTCGAAAAATTTGAATTTAGATTGTAATAGTAATCCTAATGCTTTTAAATGTAATATTCGAATTATGCAATATTCGAATTCGAAAAATTCGAATTTATATTCGAATTCAAAAAATTCGAATTTATATTCGAATTCGAAAAATTCGACTTTCGAATGTAGACATTCGATATAATTATAAACATTCGAATTCGAAAGTGACATTCGAAAACTGTAAATAACATTAGATTTTCGAATTTTTAAGAATATTCGTTCTTATCGACATTCGAATTTAGAATTCGAATTTCGGTAATAACATTCGTTCTACATTCGAAATTCGAAAATTTGCACATTCGCCCATCCCTACTTCTGAGTATGGGCCCAACAGAATTTAAAAAAAAAAAATATGTTTTTTTTTTTTTAATGCCTGGGGCAAATCGGCACAGATGGCTAGCAACCCGGGACAGGGGGACAGACCCCTAAAATCGGAACTGTCCCGCAAAAATCGGGACAGTTGGGGGTATGGTAATGTCATCAGTGGGCAGAGCTTGGCAGCCATTTCAAAGTGGCCAGAAACAATATTCATTATAAAATAACTTGTTTACCCTCCCTGCTGCATTATATAGAAAAGGGTAAATGAGACTATTTGCAGCTTAATCTAAGGTAAGACTTTAAGATGACTAAGGTGTAGACTGTCCCTTTAAGGAGCCTATCTCAGATGGTACCTAGCCACTGACTGGGGCAAAAGCTTGAATGACAGGTAAGGCACCAATCAGTACATGTCTAGGCTTGGAGATTGGCACAGGATGCATGCACAACTTGAAAAAGGCTTTTTTTTAAACACTTTGTACTGCAAAATAAATTAAAACAATATGCTGAAGCTTTACAGCACTAATATCCATTTAAAAACACACACAACATGTAAAATGTATAATTATGCATTATTAAAAAAAACTGACTTTAAAATATGCTTTAATTATTTATTGTGCTCACTTTCCCTGTAATTTAAGACTGAAAATTGTGAGTTTTCCAATTAACAGCATTGAAAGTGCACCAGGAATCTAACCCTTTTAAATATCTCTATATATGTCAAAAAAGGGGTAGATTACTATCCTTTAGAAAAGATTATAATATGATTTAAGTGCAAATATCCTGATAACCTATAATTGTGAATGTTGTTGAAAGATCTTTTTAGAGAGTTTTCATGCTGGGCAAATATGTTAGTTTATTGCAATATTACACAAATGTCCTGTAATTACAAGGTGTTGCATGTCCTTTTTAAATAATTTAAAGCATATGAGGAAATTGATAAATGATTTATTGACATTTATAGAGAATGTCAGATTTCAAACCAACTGCACTTAACAGCTGACCACTTGTCAAACCTTGAGTTTATAATTTGCCCCCACCCCATTCATCTCTTCATCTGTACCAGATGGTTTATCAATCTGTTTTAGATTTCAAGGCAAATACGGACAGGTATCTTTACACAGATAATGCTAATAGCATCTTTAAAATATTTTTGACAGTATTAAAATTAATATAAATATATATATATATATATATATATATATATATATACAGTATATATATATATAAACAGCAAACAAAGTGAAGCACTCACTGGACTTTGGATATCTGTGAAACGTATTTATTCGTGACGTTTCGGGACCTCAAACGTCCCTTCTTCTGACAATACAATAGTGCAAATGAACAAGCTTATAAAGGACTGTAGACCCTTCCATGTGGTTGTTAACCAATCACCACAAATTGTGTGCAATAACTGAGAACCCACACATACAGGTGGCCCAGTTTACCAAAAAACATCAATATTATGAAAATGCCCAATTTTATGTGATGGGCTGAACAAAGTGTTATAACAAGTGTTTAAAATAGAAACATATGTGGTCAAATATCCCCGGTGATACATTGTTACACCATATTCATCCTCCCCCAGAAAATAGGCTCCCCTGTGTTGCACAAAAGTGGACCAGACCGCCCTGCAAAGCAAGTGATTGGGTACAAAACAACCGCACCTCTAGGCTAGGTGGTCATAGAAACCCCTAACAACAGTAACAACAGTCCGGCCACACCTCCCAGACATCAGAAGTATCCATGGTAACCACTGACAACGTAGGCATAAGCCTAAGCACAAGATAATGCTGCATCGATCAAGGCTAAAAGACTCAGACATGCATTGTATTAATTAATATGTTGCTCGATCACCTAGCCACTATGAATTGACGGTGTAGGTAATACCAAATTCATCCACATAATAACAGGAATTTGCACATAAGGCAACGACCTCTGTATGCTCATTGGTCAATGACAGTAATCACTAAACGCAATCCGTCCCGTCCCTGTTGACGTCATGCGTATCCAAGGTAACCACTATCAACAAAAACATGACCATAAATCACTGTCCCATAACTCATAATTAAACACATCGGACCTGCGTTGTGCCAATTACTAACTATTCATTCAAATAACCCTCCTCTCACAAAGGTGAAGGCAGCACAAACATGATCTCTATAATGGGGCAAAACTGGATCGCCCAGAGAGTACTGTCCCCTGTGTTCTTATTGGACCGTGAAGGCGCACCTCCTGTCATAAAACGAAATCATCGTTCTTATAATTCAAACCACCGTCTCACTGTCACTTTATGAACCACCACTACACTGGCTGATGGTGTTCGCCACCATACAAGCACAAATAAACATCCAAACATCCAGGGAAGAATCAAAACAATAAACAAACAACAATACCTTCCAAAAAATTCACATTCATACCGTAAACCAACTACACCCACCAAACAGGCACCAGCTACCATGAGTCAGAGGGGGAGATATTGTACATAGTAGTACTCCAAAGAAAGGGTACCCTCCTTAGTCACTCCCGTCACAAGATAATATAAACCAAAACCCAAATCTTTTAAGTGAGCCCTCACCGTGACGGCATATATATATATATATATATATATATATATATATATACTGTATATATATATATTTATTTAGGATGTCGATACTGAAAGTAACTGAAAAATGGTAACTTAAGGTGCAGTAAAGTCAATATTAAACGTAGATGGATTAGAGAGCGTATGACATTCTAAACTACTTTCCAATTTACTTTAATTTTCCATTTTGCTTTGTAATCCTGGTTTCCTTTGTTAAAGAGCAATCCTAATTGAGCTCATGAGAGTGCACCTGTCTTTTGCAATTTGGCAGCAGTGCTTGCAACAATGTTTATACTAATGTGATACATAATTATAAACACAGCTGCCATAGGACCAGATTAGAAGTAGCGTGCTAAATAACTTTATCGCTCGTGTGCTAACTGTCCTCAAAGTAAAAAAATGTATCGCGGTCAGGTTAGTGTACATTCCAAGTTGAAAGTAGAAAGTTAGCGCACAATCTATAGCCTGATGCGCACTAACTCAGGACCTTGGATTCTGTGCTAACTTCTTCTCCCCATAGACTTCCATGGGGCACGCTTTAAAAGAAAAACCTAACAGTTATTAATCGCATGCTAACACCACACCACTTTAGACCCACTGCTTTAAACCAGAAGTGAGTTAGGAATACTTTACATTCCAATGTTCTTCACATAAAAGAACATGTTTATAGATATATATATATATAGATATATATATATATATATATATTAAAGTATATATATATATATATATATATACAATTATAATATAAAGTGTCACACTTCCAATACAAATAATAAAACATATTGTAAAGAGATAAAATAATATAAATTAATGAAAAATCCTTCCAGTTAGGAAAAATAATTATAAACAAAATAATGTGTCCCCACACTCTATATAGTAAAATGCCCTAAAATAAAAATAGAAAGACTGGGGTTCCATGTCACATTAAAAATACACAGTGCTCAGCCTAGGAATTGCAAATTAACTTAGAGATATCAAAGTATTAAGTATGAATAAATCTATAGCTTAAAAGAGCAACATGTGAACTGGTATAATCTCTGTGTCCTCAATAATGTAATTCAGAGTCATTCAGTGCACCACACGCGGCCCATTCATGACAATTCTGTGTACAACTTGATGTGTCCATCCAAGCTCTAATAAACAGTGTTCTGCAGCAGGGCTTCTGAATTGTAAGAGTAATAAACGTCTCTTAAGGCACAACACCCGCCGTTAATCTGTAGATCCCATCTGTGGGCACCAGTATAGTATAAATTAATGCAACCCAGTCTATGAGTACAACAGGCGGTTATCCTTGTCTAAGGCTCTTAAGGGACATGTCTTGCCATACCCCCTTAAACATATGTCCTCCCAACAGCCACCATAAAATAGAACAATCTCACTATGGATGATCCCTGGAATCGTGAAGTAACACACATTATGCCTCGTGGGATAAATGACTAGTAGTGATGTCGAACAGCGAACGGCGAACGCGAACTTCCACAAAAGTTTGCGAACCAGCGAACCGGGCGAACCGGGCGAACCGCCATAGACTTCAATAGGCAGGCGAATTTTAAAACCCACAGGGACTCTTTCTGGCCACAAAAGTGATGGAAAAGTTGTTTCAAGGGGACTAACACCTGGACTGTGGTATGCCGGAGGGGGATCCATGGCAAACTCCCATGGAAAATAACATAGTTGATGCAGAGTCTGGTTTTAATCCATAAAGGGCATAAATCACCTAACATTCCTAAATTGTTTGGAATAACGTGCTTTAAAACATCAGGTATGATGTTGTATCGTTCAGGTAGTGTATGGTTTTTTTTTTTTAAATGTACACTACTGTTTTAGCAGATATGACTTGCACTGGTGTCACACTGTGCCCTGGCAGGACCTCAAACGCACACGTGTGAAGTAAAATGACTGCTATTATTTCAAATTAAAAAAAGTTGTTTTTTTTTTTTTAAATGTACACTACTGTTACACCAGATATGAGTGGTGGCACTGGGCAAGTGGGCACAGTATACGCTGTGAGCCTGAGCTGGCAGGCAGGCTGCAATTAGATTACACAGGAAAAAAAAAAAGCAGACTGATGTTCTAGCCATAAAAAGGGCTTTTTGGGGTGCTGTCCTTACAGCAGAGATCAGATGAGTCCTTCAGGACTGTAGTGGACACTGAATACACTAGCCTAGCTATCGATTTCCCTATTAAATCAGCAGCAGCTACACTGTCCCTCCTCTCTAAAATGGATGCTGTCCAGGAGGTGGGAGGGTCTGGGAGGGAGTGTCTGCTGCTGATTGGCTGGAATGTGTCTTGTGACTGTGAGCTACAGGGTCAAAGTTTACTCAATGATGACGAATAGGGGGCGGATCAAACATTGCATATGTTCGCCGTCCGCTACGAACGCGAACATGCTATGTTCGCTGCGAACTATTTGCAACATCACTAATGACTAGCCGTATCTCTGAAATTAGGGAATCCTTTCTCCACTCAATATACGGTTGCTGTACTTGACAAAGTAAGTTCATCACGGTCCAAGTGCATATATATATATACACACAAACAAAAACAGAATCCGCCTTCCAGGATCAACTACCTGTGTTTCAACTCAAAAACATAACCCACGCAAACAGTGAAAACACAGGTTTTTCTCAGCAAAAAAACCCAAAGGTTTAATTAAACCTTTGTTTTTTTTTGCTGAGAAAAACCTGTATTTTCACTGTTTGCGTGGGTTATATATATATATATATATATATACACATACACATACACACACATTGGAGACATTTCTAGTCCTACAATCTGTCATATACCATATCTCTTTTAACCCTTTAAAACCCTTTTCTTAATATTAATTTGATATATTTTATTAAACGTTTTGTTCAGATCTGTTGTTGTGCTAAACATTCTAGTGCAGTTTGGGCTCTCACTTGAGCACAAACTCACCACCTAAAGATTAACATGTCCAAGACTGAGCACCTTCTTACCCCCTCAAGCTCTACGCCGACTTCTGACTTCTCTATCCCTGTTGATGGCATCACCATTTTCCCATCGCCCCAAGTCTGCTGCCTCTGAGTTACACTTGACTCAAATCTATACTTCGTCCCCCATATCCAATTGCTTTCCACATCCTGCCGCAACCATCTATGCAATATTTCCAAGATTCAACCTTTTCTGTGCGCTAACACCACAAAGCAAATAATCCACTCCCTTGTTATTTCCCGACTTGACTACTGCAATAACCTACTTCCCTGCTAACTCTGAACCTGTATTCTTTAAACTACCTCCAGCTGGTGAGATTTACCTGTTATACTGGTAAGGGCAGGTACATTGAGCTATATCCAATAGTAGGAATAGACTCTGTATGTGTAATTCCTGTCCCAGGACCCAGTATTAAATTCGTCTTATAACACCAGCTAAGTACGGTATAAAAGAAAGTGGAAAAACGCCCAAATCCGTAACTCAATAGTGTTATTTACGGATCACGGATGACACTTTAACCCGGAACTCCAACCAGAGAATACGGCCAGACTGAAAGCCCTGTTTGGCAACATCACGGACCAGCCGGTCTGCTAACCCGATAAAGGATTTCTGGATGCAGACATTTAAATAAGGTTACATTTCCAAATAATAGACACTGTGACGCTGCTCACCTTTACATCTATAAGGGATTACTGTAATTCTGTGTTCAGTGCCAATTGTAAATAACGGGACCGTTACATTTCCGCTATTTTTAAGCCACTCGTTATTAACTTGTTACTAAGAGTTTATGAATCACACTGTCAACAGCGATAGCTGTATTGATATTTGATGGTATTTTATATTTGTGCAAAACATTTTAGGTGATATATTTAGATGCCGGCATCGCTAATGTAGATTTTAGTATTTTAGCAATTGTCTAAATTGGTCTAGATAACTCTAGACATATTTATGTGAGTTTTTTATGTATAGGAATAAACATATTTTATTGCTTGAATTTGCTTTCAGAGAGTTAATTTATCCAATACAAACCCTAGTTAATCACTGGGTCCTAGTACTATCAATCTAAATACACATTTAGTGATAGATCTTTCACACTATTAGAACACAGGACACTTAGTAACTTCGGTCACCATTACCTACACCACTACGTTTGTGATACATAAATATATTTTTAGAAACTTATTTAAGTGACACATTAAGGGTCAACGCCACAATATTTATGAAAACCATATAACCAGGTGTTAACATTACAATCATATAGATATATTTTTTCAAATTATTCTGACTCTGAGCTTTGATTAGCGCTATCCCATCCCCCCCTTTTCTCAATTCTAATCGAGGTGATACTTTTGAGGTTGTATCCCCTTTTTTGGGGATTAGCAGAGATTCTGAGTGTAGTATCTCTGAATTAACCCCTTTTTTCTATTACAATAAACTACTTCCCGCCTCTCCCTCCTTCAATTCATCCTAAATGCCTCTGCCAGGCTGATCCACCTTTCCCGTCACTCTGTATCTGCTGTACCTCTCTACGAGTCCCTTCATTGGCTCCCCATTCACAGCAGAATTAAATTCAAAATTCTCACCCTTGCATACAAAACGCTCACCAACACCGCTCCCCTCTACCTATCCTCTCTAATCAACAAGTATACTCCAGCCCACCCACTAAGATCCAACAATGACCTGCTCCTTGCATATGTGACTATCACCTCCTCTCATGCTAAACTGCAGGACTTCTGTCATGCAGCACCTACCCTCTAGAACACTCTTCCTCGTGCTGTCAGGCTTTGCCCTAATCTGTCTTCCTTTAAATGTTCCCTGAAGACTTTTCTGTTCACGGAAGCCTACCACCCAACTGAATAATATTTCTCTTACCTAGCAACATTTCCCTTATCTAACTCTGCATTAACATGTTTCTCAATCTTGCAGTCCTCACCTTCTGTTTCTCAACCTCCTACCCTTCTAGATTGTAAGTTCCAACAGGAATAGGGCCCTCAATTCCTCCTGTATGTGTTTGTAAATTTTGTCTCTTACAAGTTTTATAATATTGTTTTATTTAAATGAACTGTATCCATGGACAGCGCCGCAGAATATGATGGCGCTTCATAAATAAAGTATAATAATAATAATAATAACTACAAATTACAACTTGTAATACCAGTGCAAATTAGCGCAGTCACAATATCCATTGAAAGTATAGTTTGTTCTCGAGCAAAGTCAGACATACTAACCTTTCTCTGTTTAACACGCTTTACCATGAACTTGTAATATCAAAGTTGTGCGCTAATGGTAAGGCTGTCAAGCGATATTGGTTATTCCGCTCGTGCTATCATAGGAGCGCCATTGATAATCTGATTTAAAGAATGCTAAAAACACATAAACGATACTAAACAACCTACCTAGCTTAACTATTCAACAAAAATACAAAAAACAAATTTGATAATAGAAGTCTAAGGAAAATATGCTTAAAATGTTTGAATCATAAATGTTTAATTTTAACTTTACTGTCCCTTTAAATATTTGAAATTAACTTATCATTAATCTTTTACCAGAGCCCCTGAAGGGGGTCGCCAATGTTAACAAATATAGGACATCATTAATCTGTAGATAGTGTAACCCTTTCTATAGCAATATATAGCATAGAACATATTGGGCAAGCGCTGTATAATTTTGAGTACTTTAGAGCTTAGAACCATAATGTAAACATAATAATATCTAAGTGAACAATCACTGAAGTGTATAATTAATTGCTCATTTTGATTTCACACAGAAACATAGATTTTCATGGCAGATATGAACGAGAAGACCCATCTAGTGATCCTTAATAATTCAGTATTGTGTTGACTAAATAAAACATTAAAGAGACAGTCTCATTTATTTAACAGCTGGCACAGTGCCATCATAATGTTAAATTTAAAATAATAGAAATGTATAGATTAACTTTATTTAATTTTTTTTAAAGTATATTTTTATTTTAATAGCTCTGGAGGCTTTTTTTTGGTATGATCTTGATTAGATAATATTGTGAGAAGAATTCAAATAGTTTTGATTGTCTGGTGTTCTTTATAAAATTCTTGTTTTGTAATTATAAAGATAAACATTAAATATATTTGATATTATCAAAAAAGCATCAGTATTAAAACTATGCAAACACAAAGTTGCAGATAAAACATATGAGGTAAAAGTTGACTATAATCTATTTGAATTAAAAAAACTTTATTTTGAAGTAGCAAACAAAATGCTAGTGCAATTATTCCAGCAAAACAAAAGGTTAAAAAGGTGTATTACTGCATATTATTTGGTCTTACAAGTGCAGAATGAAAAATATAGAAAAAAATCCATAACAAAGTCATCCGACAAAGCAATCGAGTGTAATATATAGATGATGGCATCTTAAAAATAAACAAAAGATACACACCCTTATTCACTATTTTCAGAGAATTCCCTATTGACACAAAACTATTTCTTTATTTTCAGATGCATCAGCCACCTATTTTGGGAATTTTACCATTACATAAAGACTTTCCCAAAAATTATATTGATGCTATAACTCATCAAAAGCAGCAATGATTGCATTACTCAAAATGTAATAAAAGGACATTGGATTGCAAACTTGTGTCATGTGACCAACCATGTGGGCATCTCTGTGAGTGAAGTGCCCATTGCAGAAATCTTCTTTCTAATAATCCATCCAATATGTTATCAATATCAGTGTGTATTAAATTATTCACCATAATGCAGAACTAGAGATCATTTTTGGTACTAGATTATAAACAAATTTAATTAGGGATTTAACTGAAAAGCTATACACGCTCAGTAGCAGCAATGCACTGTTGGGACCTAGCTGGTGATTGGTGGCTGCACACCTATGCCCCTTGTCATTGGCTCACTGAATGTCTGACTTTAACTATGTGTTTAACCCATTTGCAGGGGGTAGACACACAGTAATATGCAGGCAACAGAGCAATAATAACTAACATCTAACATCTTTTTTCCATTTTAATGTCCCTTTGAGAAAGCATTAGGGACCAGGTAAAATAAATGTATATAGTTTGCAGTGAAGTAAATAACCTGAACTTAAAGGGTAATAATTACTTTAAAACTATTTGAAATTTGTTTTGACATGTTATAAATACATTGTATTATGTGAGAAATATGAGACATTTCCTAGACTTTTATCATTTATTTTCAGTACATGGTGACAGGCTAGAAACATCTTAAAGGGATATTCCAGCCAAAATTGAAAACCACATGGGTGCATTTCGGTATTGAACAGAAGAAATTTTGTAATGGACATGCATTAGCAAAAATGCTTCTAATAAAAGCTATAGCTGTTTCAAAACTGTATTTAAGTATGCACCGTGCACTAGCATTTTAAACACAGCACTTGCTGTGCTTGTACCATCTGGTAATGACTCAATTTGTTAAATGCTGACATGATACAAGCCCCGGTGATGATCTGAGCAGCTACATTATTTAAAATGTGGGTGCAGTGACAATATCTAGCTATGCTTCATATGCACTTGCAGAGAAAAATGTTAACACTAAAACGGTGATAACTTTTACTAGAAGCATTTTTGCTAATACATTTATATTGCAAATATATTTCTATTCAAAGATGTCCTTAATCTATGTGCATTTAAATTTTTACTGGAATGTCCCTTTAAGCTATATACAAATGTGCCTGATTTTTAAAATAATAGCTAAAGTATATTTTAATAATATAGAATGTATCAACGATTAAGCACTTTATTACTCATTTTTAAAATTATTGTGTAGCCAAATTTGCATTGTCTTGCAGCCAAGGGGCACACCTCATGAAAAGTCTCTGTCGTATTTGCCTTGCAGTGGCTAGTTAGGGATAGATATCATATAAATGAGATCCTACACTGATAAAAAATAATAATGACTGTGTAGAATGTTAAAGGGTCAGGTTCTGAATCCTCCAAAATTCATTTCAGCATCTATTGGGTCTATGGAAAAAACCTCAGCATTTTAAAAGTCCATCGGCTAGATTATGAGTTGTGCGTTAGGGTAAAAAAGCAGCGTTAAGAGGTCCTAACGCTGCTTTTTTACACCCGCTGGTATTACAAGTATTGAAGGTTTAGGGTCATCACACACGTCTTTGACCTTACCGCAAAACGACTTACGAAAACTTTGTAAACCCTTTTCTCTATGGGACTTCCATAGCGCTGATATTATAAGTCTGTCCTGGGAGGCCAAAAAGTGAGCGGTACACCCTCTACCTCCAAGAGTCCTAACGCATTTAAAAGTCAGTAGTTAAGAGTTTTATGGTACAACGCCGTAACATAAAACTCATAACTAAAGTGCTAAAAAGTAGACTAACACCCATAAACTACTTATTAACCCCTAAACCGAGGCCCTCCCGTATCGCAAACACTAAAATAAATGTATTAACTCCTAATCTGCTGCTCCGGACACCGCCGCCACCTACATAATATTTATGAACCCCTAATCTGCTGCCCCCAACATCCCCGACACCTACATTATATTTATTAACCCCTAATCTGCTGCCCCCAATGTCCCCGCAACCTACCTACACTTATTAACCCCTAATCTGCCGCCCCCAACGTTGCTGCCACTATAATAAAGTTATTAACCCCTAAACCTAAGTCTAACCCTAACCCTAACATCCCCTAACTTTAATATAATTAAAATAAATCTAAATAAAATTACTACAATTAACTAAATAATTTCTATTTAAAACTAAATACTTACCTATAAAATAAACCATAATCCATTAGATTTCGATTGGCTGATAGAATTCTATCAGCCAATCGGAATTAAGGTAGAAAAAGTCCTATTGGCTGATGCAATCAGGCAATAGGATTGAACTTCAATCCTATTGGCTGATCCAATCAGCCAATACGATTGAGCTCACATTCTATTGGCTGATTGGAACACCTTAATTCCGATTGGCTGATAGAATTCTATCAGCCAATCGGAATCTAAGGGACGCCATCTTGGATGACGTCACTTAAAGGTACCTTCATTCGTCTTTAGTTGTCGGATGAAGAGGATGCTCTGCGTCGGATGTCTTAAAGATGGACCCACTCCGCGCCGGATGGATTAAGATAGAAGATGCCGACTGGATGAAGACTTCTGCCCGTCTGGATGACCACTTTGCCCGGCTTGGATGAAGACTTCTCCCGGCTTCGTTGAGGACTTCGGCCCAGCTTGGATGAAGACTTCTCCCAGTTAGTCGATCTTCAGGGGGTTAGTGTTAGGTATTTTTAAGGGTGTATTGGGTGGGTTTTATTTTTAGGTTAGGGACTTTGGGCCTGCAAAAGAGCTAACTGCCCTTTTAAGGGCAATGGGGAGCTTAGGTTTTTTTAGATAGTATTTTATTTGTGGGGTTGGTTGTGTGGGTGGTGGGTTTTACTGTTGGGGGGGTTGTTCGTATTTTTTTTTTCAGGTAAAAGAGCTGATAACTTTGGGGCAATGCCCCAAAAAAAGGCCCTTTGAAGGTAGTTTAGTTTAGGCTAGGGTTTTTTTATTTTGGGGGGGGGCTTTTTTTATTTTGATAGGGCTATTAGATTAGGTGCAATTAGTTTAAATATCTTGTAATTTGTTTATTATTTTCTGTAAGTTAGTGTTTTTTTTGTACATTAGCTAATTTAATTTAATTGATTTAATTGTTTTTAATTTAGTTAATTTATTTAATTATAGTGTAGTGTTAGGTGTTATAGTGACTTAGGTTAGGTTTTATTTTACAGGTACTTTTGTCTTTCTTTTAGCTAGGTAGTTATTAAATAGTTAATAACTATTTAATAACTATTCTACCTAGTTAAAATAAATACAAACTTGCCTGTAAAATAAAAATAAACCCTAAGCTAGCTACAATGTAACTATTAGTTATATTGTAGCTAGCTTAGGGTTTATTTTATAGGTAAGTATTTAGTTTTAAATAGGAATAATTTAGTTAATGATAGCAATTTTTAGCTAGATTTCTTTTAATTATATTTAAGCTAGGGGGTGTTAGCAGGGCCGCCACTAGAAATTTTGGGGCCCCTGACTTAACCATTGATCAGGGCCCCCCCCCCCTCCTTTGACATGTGCAATTTTTGACCAAGTGACTAAAACGTATATGCCCTTTATTCTTAAGTGTCTATTTAAACTTGGAAATGTTGTAAAGTTAGTAACATACACACACACAGACACACTCATACACTGAAACACACACACTCACACATAAACATTCACATATAGACACTCTAGCAGACACGCAAAGAAACACACTCCGACACAGACACCCAAACAGACACTCAGCACTTGTTTACATTGACCTGACAAGTAATGAGGTAAACTACAGTTTTGTAAAAAAAAAAAGGAGATTTAGAAAACGGAATATGGAGTTCTGATTATCTTTTTGTAAAGGAAGATGACAACTAAATGATGACAACAGCATGCAGTGTGCTGAAAGGAAGGGCCCTGAACTGCCTAAACAATAATTTAAAGGTTAAATGGTAGATTGGTGACTTCCAGAAAGCTCTCATTAATCTCAAAGTCTGTAAAAAGATGGGAATAATCAGTAGTAAGGTCAAAATGTCCTAAAAAGGAACAGACAATAGACACAAACACAAACTCAAACTTGCACATACACCCAAGGAAACACCGACAGAGACAGCCTCAGAAAACACACAAAGACATACACACACACACACACACACACAGAGACACCCATAGAAAACACACAAAGACATACACACACACAGAGACAACCACATAAAACACAAAAAGACATACACACACCCTCACAGAGACACCCACGAGAGACAATCACATAAAACACAGAAAGACATACACACACCCTCACAGAGACACCCACAGAAAACACACAACCTCACAGAGACATCCACAAAAAAAAACACAGACATACATACATACACACATCCTCACAGAGACATCCACAGAAAACACAGACATACACAACCACCCTCACAGAGGCATCCAGAGAAAGTATACAAAGACAAACATACACACACCCTCACAGAGACACCCATAGAAAAAGCTCAAAGACATACACACCCACCCACACAGAAAGACCCACAGAAAAAATACATACACACTCATAGAGACACAAACCAAAGCACAAAGACAAACACAGACACCCACAGAAACACTCACAGGAGGAAACATTTATGAACCTTGCATCCCCTAAATCAACAGTGTGTGACATGCATGATAAAAAAATTGCAGAAATTAAGAGATCACTTTTTAAAGAATCATATTTGTAAATGTGCAAACAAAAATAATTCTGTAAATTCAAAATTGTACATTAATGATCTGGGTAGATGGCTAGATGAAGAAAAGTGCTTTTAAAAGGTTGACAAATGTTTGTTTGTTTTTTCCCAAACCAAGAGCACCACTTCAAATATAGAGGCCTAGTTATCAACGCGTCTACTTTACCTGCCTTCGCCGGTTCAATACGCCCGCCTAAGCTCGCCTACCATCGCCGCCGCGGACCTGCAAAATTTCGCCTAAGTTATCAAAAAAGCTTTCAAAAAGCCGCGCACCAAGTACGGGGCGATGAGCAGCGGACTGTGAGAGTTATCACTCATCCAATCTCGCTGCTCTTCGGCTTCTTGACAGCTTTATTGATAAGCTGTCACTAAGCACCCACACTAACTACACTGTTCTACCCCCTATACCGGCGCCCCCGGAGCCCCCTGCAACTAAATAAAGTTATTAACACCTAAACCGCCGCTCCTAGACCCCGCCGCAACTCTTATAAAGTTATTAACCCCTAGACCGCCGCTCCCGGACACCGCCGCCACCTACATTATACCTAGTAAACCCTATCCTGCCCCCCCTATACCGCTGCCACCTATAATAAATTTATTAACCCCTATCCTGCATATCCTGGACCTCGCCGCAACTAAATAAATAGTTTAACCCCTAAACCGCCGCTCCCGGACCCCGCCACAACCTATATTCAATTTATTAACCCCTAATCTGCCCCCCCCTACACCACCGCCACTGTAATAAAATTATTAACCCCTAAACCTAAGTCTAACACTAACCCTAACACCCCCCTAACTTAAATATTAATTAAATAAATCTAAATAATATTTCTCTTATTAACTAAATTAATCCTATTTAAAAATAAATACTTACCTTTAAAATAAACCCTAATATAGCTACAATATAAATAATAATTATATTGTAGCTATTTTAGGATTTATTTTTATTTTACAGGCAACTTTCAATTTATTTTGAACAGCCAATAGAATGCGAACAGCCAATAGAATGCGAGCTCAATCTGATTGGCTGATTGGATCAGCCAATCGGATTGAATTTTAATCTGATTAGCTGATTCAATCAGCCAATCAGATTTTTCCTACCTTAATTCCGATTGGCTGATAGAATCCTATCAGACAATCGGAATTGAAGGGATGCCATCTTAGATGACGTCCCTTAAAGGAACCTTCATTCGTTGTTAGTCCGTCGGGGAAGAAGGATGTTCCGCGTCGGCGGGATGAAGATGGATCCGGAAGAAAGAAGATTGAAGATGCCGCTTGGAAGAAGACATCGCCCGGTTGGAAGACCTCTTCAGCGCCGCCTGGATGTTGACTTCAATCGGATGGAAGACTTCTTTAGCGCCCCTTGGATGATGACTTCTGCCGCTCCGGATCTCCTCTTCGGTTCCATCGGTGGTCGGCTGGCTGAAGACGACTCAAGGTAGGATGATCTTCAGGGGGGAAGTGTTAGGTTTATTTAAGGGTGGTTTGGGTTAGAGTAGGGGTATGTGGGTGGTGGGTTTTAATGTTGGGGGGGTTGTATTTTTTATTACAGGCAAAAGAGCAGAATTCTTTGGGGCATGCCCCGCAAAAGGCCCTTTTAAGGGCTGGTAAGGTAATAGAGCTGGTAACTTTTTAATGTAGAATAGGGTAGGGTTTTTTTTTTATTTTGGGGGGCTTTGTTATTTTATTAGGGGGCTTAGATTAGGTGTAAATAGCTTAAAATTGTTGTAATATTTTTGAAATGTTTGTAACTTATTTTTTTTATTTTTTGTAACTTACCTTTTTTTATTTTTTGTACTTTAGTTAGTTTATTTAATTGAATTTAATTGTAGTTATTTGTAGCTCATTTATTTAATTAATTTAATGATAGTGTAGTGTTAGGTTTAATTGTAACTTAGGTTAGGATTTATTTTACAGGTAATTTTGTATTTCTTTTAGCTAGGTAGTTATTAAATAGTTAATAACTATTTAATAACTATTCTAACTAGCTAAAATAAATACAAAGTTACCTGTAAGATAAATATAAATCCTAAAATAGCTACAATGTATTTTATATATATTTTATATACTGTAGCTATCTTAGGGTTTATTTTACAGGTAAGTATTTAGTTTTAAATAGGAATAATTTATTAAAGTATAGTGTAGTGTTAGGTGTAATTGTAACTTAGGTTAGTTTTTATTTTACATTTAAATTTCTCTTTATTTTAGCTAGGTAGCTATTAAATAGTTAATAACTATTTAATAGCTATTGTACCTAGTTAAAATAAATTGAAACTTGCCTGTAAAATAAAAAGAAATCCTAAGATAGCTACAATATAATTATTTTTTATATTGTAGCTATATTAGGGTTTATTTTAAAGGTAAGTATTTAGTTTTAAATAGGATTAATTTAGTTAATAAGAGAAATATTATTTAGATTTATTTAATTAATATTTAAGTTAGGGGGGTGTTAGGGTTAGTGTTAGACTTAGGTTTAGGGGTTAATAATTTTATTACAGTGGCGGTGGTGTAGGGGGGGCAGGATAGGGGTTAATAGGTATAATATAGGTGGCGGCGGGGTCTGGGAGCGGCGGTTTAGCGGTTAATACATATATTATAGTTGCGGCGGGGACCGGAAGCGGCGGTTTAGGGGTTAACATATTTATTATAGCTTGCGGTGGGCTCCGGGAGCGGCGGTTTAGGGGGTAAACACTTTATTTAGTTGCGGCGGTGTAGGGGGGACAGATTAGGGGTGTTTAGACATGGGGTACATGTTAGGGTGTTAGGTGTAGAAACTACCATAGGAATCAATGGGATGTCTGGCAGCAGCGAACATGAACTTTCCCTATGGTCAGACTCCCATTGATTCCTATGGGATCCGCCGCCTCCAGTTTTTTGATAACTAGCAAAAGTAGTCAGATTGTGCCGCACTTGTGTGCGGAACATCTGTAGTGACGTAAGCATCGATCTGTGTCAGACTGAGTCCGGCGGATCGAAGCTTACGTCACAAAATTCTACTTTTGCCGGTGTCTAGGGCTTGATAACTAAGGCGAATCAGCCTCGCCACAAATACGCTGCAGAATTCCAGCGTATTTGAGGTTGATGGCTTGATAACTAGGGGCCATAGTGTACAAATGTTCCCATCTGTCAGCTGTACTTATGGATTTTGAAAATGCTGTACTCTATATGGTCTTGGTGAAACCATAAGCTGTGGTACTCATACCATTAGATCTGGTTAAATGCAGGATTTAGGCTTGTTGGTATGTATTTCAAAATTAAGTCAGCTGTAGTGTAAACTGAACAGTTTTAAGTTAACCTGTCTCATTTCAAACACTGAGCAGTCTTAGTCTGAGAGTATAACATGTTATGCAGATGTAAAAATCATAGATAAAATGCCTCCTTGCATCTGGAAAGTCGTTGCATAAAGGGGCAGTAAACAGGAATGTAATATATATATATATATATATATATATACATATCTGCCAAAAGGGCACCTATCATTTGTGTATTGAGGAGGAAACATTTCTGCATTGTTTTAAATATAGAATTTCTACAACATTGTCAAATAATCATAAATACAGCTAAAAAAAATGTGTTTTTATGGACCCCTGGCCCCACCATATAACTACTACCACACTGAAGTTACAATCCAAAATTACACAAAGAAATAAAAAAATTTTGCTAAGTAAGTCCTACCTCCTCTGCAAATGAAAGTGATCTGCCGTCTGACTCAGGCTGACTCAGGCACACAATGTACAAACAAAGTGCCAAGTCTGTCTCACACTGTGCATAGTGGTTTAGTGCACACTCAAAAATCCTCTCAAATGCTAATACTTTACTCCTTGTAATAACATTTCCCATGCTCAATTAGCACTCTGCTGTAGTACCCACTGGTGGCTGCCAAAATGTTCTTGCCTCATGGGGCCCCCCTGGACCATTGGGCCCCTGACAGGAGTCACCCCTGTCACCCCTTGATGGCGGCCCTGGGTGTTAGGGTTAGGATTAGACTTAGATTTAGGGGTTAAAAACTTTAATATAGTGGCGGCGATGTTGGAGGCGGCAGATTAGGGGTTAATAAATGTAGGTAGGTGGCGGCGATGTTAGGGGCGGCAGATTAGGGGTTAATAATATTTAACTAATGTTTGTGAGGCGGGAGTGCGGCGGTTTAGGGGTTAATATGTTTATTATAGTGGCAGCGACGTTGGGGCGGCAGATTAGGGTTTAATAAGTGTAGGTAGGTTGCGGCGACATTGGGGAGGGCAGATTAGGGGTTAATAAATATAATGTAGGTGTCGGCGATGTTGGGGACAGCAGATTAGGGGTTCATAAGTATAATGTAGGTGGCAGCGGTGTCAGGAGTGGCAGATTAGGGATTAATAAATATAATGCAGGTGTCGGCGATGTCGGGGGCGGCAGATTAGTGGTTAATAAGTGTAAGATTAGGGGTGTTTAGACTCTGAGTTCATGTTAGGGTGTTAGGTGAAGACATAAATTTTATTTCCCCATAGGAATCAATGGGGCTGCATTAGTGAGTTTTACGCTGCTTTTTGGCAAGTGTTAGACTTTTTCTCAGCCGGCTCTACCCGTTGATTCCTATGGGGAAATCGTGCAAGAGCACGTACGACCAGCTCACCGCTGATTTAAGCAGCCCTGGTATTGGAGTGCGGTAATGAGCAAAATTTTGCTCAACGCTCACTTTTTAATGCTGGGTTTCTGAAAACTCGTAATACCAGCGCTGCATGTAAGTGAGCGGTGAGACAAAACTGCTTGTTAGCACCGCATAGCCTCTAAAGCAAAACTCGTAATCTAGGCCCATGATTTTTATTTTTTTTAAACACAGAAAATTTTGCATTTTTATGGGGAATTTTATAAACGTATATAAACCCTGGCGGTTTTGGGGCAGGACCGCAAGGGGAGAAGTGAAGGAATGAGAGGCGTATCTTAAAGAAGGGCCCCTAGATAGTTGCCTACATTGTTTAAAGTGTCATGACAGTCAAAATAAATATTTATAGTTCAGATTAAATTACATTTATTGTATTGTACAAGACAAAATGCTTAGGTCTACTCAGGAGAGTGAACATGCTTGTAGCACTATATGTATAACATATTTACAATCATATCTTTAAACACTGATTGACAATAGTGCTCACGACATGTGCACGCTCCTGACACCCAGTATGCTCTCCTGGTAAGGAAGTATGTTTCAACAAAACATCTCACAAGCCAATCAGGGGAGCACTCTCAGAGACTGTAACACTTAACTGTTATTCTTGTTGGACATAAAAAAATCCACAACTGTTGACACAAAGCAGCAAAGTTGGAGAAGGTGGTATAGTGCTCCTAGACTCACTGACGCGTTTTGGCTGAACAGTCTATGGCTGAACAGTACATGTTGATTGGGCAAATCAAGCCCTTATATATGCTAATGGTGACCATATTGGTTAAAACAAACTAGGAGTAACCCTACCACCTTCCACCCTTTCCTCTAATTACAATACATGTAATGGATCATTCTCCTAATTTAAAGTGACAGTAGTAAATATACATACAAATGAGTGATTCAAAGAACTGTTACAAAATCTCAGAGTAAACTTCTTCCGTTGTTTTTGCAGACAATACACCTTGTAGTACTTAAATTACAGGCTTGCATCCTACATTAGTATACATTTCACGCGGACATAACCTATTCTACACATAGCAAGTGAAGCATTCTATTCAGTTAAAATGACAATCCAATACAATCTAAACTTAATTCGGTAAAAGTCTAGTATGGATAACAGAAACCTCATATATATATTCTCAGAGGATACAGAAATATTGGTACATGAAATCTATAGAAGGCATTACCCCCTTCAATTACGTGTAAATATGTAACCCTAAATAAGTCTATATCTAACTGAAAATGCTAGATTACATGTGGAGTGGTATTTAGTGCTCCCACTTGAGCGCTGATAACACTGAAAGTAAAAATTTTACAAGATGAATGACATTTTTCAGATATCGCGACCATGCTTACTTCTTCTCCCCATAGACTCCATGGGGAGCATAAGCTGAAAAAAACAAACCATATTGCTCGCGGGCTGACCCGACAGGAGTGAAACCTTCAGTGCTAACCCAAAGGTAGTTATGAATATTTTACTTACTAATGTTCTTCACACATATGTGTATATATATATATATATATATATATATATATACATTTAAAAATATATTTTCCCCATGTGAAGAACATTGGAATGTAAAATATTTACACAGTATAACACATAAATAAATATTAATATTGAATAAAAATGATTTTTATTGTTTTCAGGAATTTGACTAGAAAAGGGCTCTGTCACAGATACCACGCAGCCAAGGCCACTCCTCCTTTCCTCATGTGGATTATTGTGTTCCCATTTTTGTTGTTACCATGATTGAACTTTGTCCTGAAGAGCTGATCGCTACCCCTCCTGGCCCCTTCCTGCCTTACCGAGGCCCAGCCAGAATCTTATGGAACTACTCACCAGCTGGGCTTGCTAGAGATCCCAGCTGGACTTCAACGTAGGTTGCTCCCGAAGCCCTTTGCCCCAGAGGTCTACTCTTTTTGTGACTTGTCATACCTTTGATGGGCATGGGTTGGGGTGACTACTAGGAGGGAGCACAAGAAAAGTTTCCTAGTTAAACCATCTCATAAACTTAAACGGACATTTAAACAACTCGTGACCACATGAGAGAAAAAAACTAGGAGGGAGCTCACTCGGTAACCTGGGGTTTGGACACCTCTCTACCTCATGCTGGTCCTCAGTACCATTTGCCTGGCTGCTGCTCCGGCCCCCAGCCACAGATCTTGCCGCTTTTTGGACTATGACATCTGGGGGCTCGGGGCTCACCAATGGTACACTGGAATAGCCTCCGCTCCCTCGGGATCACCCGAAACTGCAAACTAGCTATTGTAGGGATCTCTATGCTCCTATGGCCCTATGGAGGCACCAGCCTGTCTGGAGGGGCAGTGATCTCTTGATCAGATAAGGCTCTTATCAGATGGCAAATGTGTATATAAGCTGTGTGTTTGTCCCAATAAAGTCTGTTCGTGTTTCACCTTAATACTGGTCTTGTCAGGTTATTAGGGTGGGTGACTGGCTATAATCACTTTCCAGCTATACAGAAAAAGGTTCCAGAGTAAAGAAGGATAGTTTGTCACAGGCTCCAATGTTTATACACATATATACACATATAACTACACATGTATATATATATATATATATATATATATATATATATATATATATATATATCGTTACAATAATTGAAAAAGTTGTAACAATAAAGGCTATGTTTTATTGACACCATGTGTGCCTGCTTTGTGAGCACCTATTGGGGAACAAGCTGAGCCCTGGTTTTCACATGCACAGTTGGATAATACAAGCAGAGCACCAGGATAATGTTACAAGTTTGGTGACGTGCTGATCAGTGAAGGATTGTTTATATATATATATATATATATATATATATATATATATATATAATAGCCTTTGGTAGTCAAACACCTTACCATGTACCTTTGAACTCTTGTAACTTTTTTTTATTAATATTCATATGTATATTTTTATCAGATAGAATATAGACACGAGTGTAAATTTATTTTTTAATGTATTTATTTTGTGTTTGGTGCAATGTTTTTTTTTAGCCCTAACCCTTTACTAGTTGAGATATTCAGTCACGCTACTTCAACAAGCGCAAATTTTTAATATAGGAAAATATAGAAAAAAAACACATTTTATATTCGTCCACTGCAAATTCTTAATAGTCCAATACCAGTGGCGTCACTAGGGTTGGTGTCACCCGGTGCGGTAAGTCATGGTGTCACCCCCCCCCCCAGAAAGCAGACACACACAAAAACACAGGCACACACACATACAAACACTCAGACACACTTAAAAACATACTCAGATGCACACACAAACACTCGGAAACACACTCAGACACACACACAAAAACACACACACAAAAACACTGAGACACACAAAAACTCAGACACACACATACAAAATATGTAAACTGCACTGCATTAATTATAAAGCTCATGCCTAGAGCTGTTCCCTGGCTCAGCAGAACATCAAATGAAAGATAAACAGAGCACTCTAAAATAAATCACTGAAGAAAAGGTTTAGGCGCGCAAACTATGAAAATTCTGCTCTCTGACTCTGTTCCAAGTCTGTCAATGCACAGCCCTGGGCCGCATGTCACTGAGCAGTGAGCACAGATAGACAGGCAGGTTTAGGCTAGCAGTGCAACTTTGCAAGCCCCACGGCACACCCACAACATTCATAGTGAAATTGGGCAGGGGAGGAGCAAAGTACAAACAAGCAAAAGCAGCCGGGAAAACTATTTGTTGAAATTGCAGCACTGGCTCAAGGGGCAAAAAAATTGTGTGTCTACAACTTCCCCAGTCCCACTAATGTTCACAAATGCCAGCCTCTAATAAAATATTTTTTTTTTTTTTTTGGTGTCACCCCCTGGAGGGTGTCACCCGGGTGCGGCCCGCCCCCCCCGCCCCCCCCTAGTGACGCCACTGTCCAATACTAGTGGACTAGTGAAATTTTCCAGACTGTGGCTCTTGACTACATTGTACTTGCAAAGTTAAAACAATAACGCTCTAGATATACAAGATTGGATCATCTACAGCTATTTATAATATAAATGTTTATATTTGGCAGAAATTTTCTTTTCCTCTGAGATTACTTAAAAATGTTTTTCTTTTAATAAATAAAAGTGGGGCAATGGGTTTCTCTAGGGAAATTGGTTTTATCGTTAATAATCGACTGCTAAAAGGATAACATCTGTTTTGGACAAATTGTAATGAGTTTTAAATCCTCAGGTGGAAAATACTATATAATAATGAATGAGTTCTTCCCATTTTAAATAATATTAATTTTTATTTTGGCAGTAAAAGCTGTGTTTTTTTTATTTTCACATCAGGCATCTTTTTTTGCCAGCTCACTTTGTTTAATTATTGCTATTAATTTTCAGGGTGACAGATGGATTCTTTCCTTGTAAGACTAAATATATGAGCATATTAGCCTCAAGATACTACGCAAGATGTACATGTGTTATAGCTGCATAATGTTGTGATTTTTGTTGAACCACCAACAAAGTCATAGGGACATTGAAGTCCAAAATTTTCTAGCAGGCATTTTAAAGGAACATCTTATCCAAATGCTTATCACTTGAAAGTAATGCAGCATATCTGTAAAAAAAAAAACTGACATAAAATATCACATGAACATTTGTGTTTTAAAAACGATAGATATTTTACCTCACAATTTTCTCAGTAGCCAATCATTGTAAGGTGACTCAAGGATCCAATCAGTACAAAATTATGGGGGTATCCCATAGTGAAGCAACATGTGATTGTAGCACTGATTTTGCTGATTGGCTGTGTTTTTTTTTTTACAGTGTACATGACATTAAAAAGAGCAGCTGAAGGATAACTGCTCACTGAGCAATTACTTTGGTCAGCTGACAACGTTTTGTGGTAAAATATCTTCCATAAAAAAAAGGCAACAATTGGCATTTACTGAAATGTCAGCATTTCCTGTCTGATATAGTTAAAGTTAGATACACAGGAATAATATAACATGATGTATAAGATCAATAATTTTGTATATCTTAACAGTTCATAAAAGTAAAATTTGAAATGATCTGTGGTACATTTCAAATTTGTTTAGAAGTAGTTTGCAGTGCATTTTAAATGTGGAAAAATGCTCCTTATAAAAGCTACCACATATTTTGTGATATCTTTGATCCTACATATGGTTCTTTGAGCATGGGCAAATCAGCTCATGACATCATATGTGATGTCATTCCCATCTTTCAAATGTGCCCATCCATAGTGCTTAACCAGGTTTGATAAATTATGCGAATGAGTTTAGCAAATTAAATTGTATTGTGAAACTGCTTCTAGGAAAATTTGAAATCTATCCATGCTGTGCATTTCAAATGTAATTTTTATATCTCTATAATGATCATTCTCCTTCCCCCCATGAGGATATGTCATTATTTCTGTATGTCAAGATGCCAGAAGTGTTTAAGACCTTTTTCAACAAGCTGTATTAACGTGCGGTCATACCCAGGTAACATAATCACCTTTAATCCCTTGTCCCACATGGCCCTAAATCAAACTATAGCGAGATTACAATGTCTGATCCTGTATTATCACATACTCACTACACAAACAATTGGCTTTCAGTGAAGATTTACTGCAAGGTAAAAGGAAATAGGCGGAAAGAGAATTGGATTTTATACTGTCAACATTTTAAGAAAATGATAAATTAATATATTTTCATACCCTTCTTTTCCTACTTTCTGCAGCACAACATTTGAGCCTATACATATGCAAAATTAAAACCATTTTCAAACATTAAACTCACACAATCAACATAAACAATATAACAATTGCTTTTTGGGCAACCTCAGACAGAACGTTCAGAAAGTGTTTTTTTTTTTAGAAAATCAGTTTTTATTTGTATTTGTATTGAATTTTGATTAGATTTGCGTTATCATTTTATTTCACTAACTTCTACAGATCTATTTTCTACAAAACTTGGCAATGCTTTAATCTACACTACAACTTCTCAGTGCAATACAGCAAACCATTCTGTACAATATGTTTCAACACCAATTCATCAATAGCAATCAACCACAGCTCTTAGGAACCCATATGTCCAATTTATTATGACGTATTTATTATATACATACATCAATAATACTGCACAGTACCATTGCGGTTTAATAAAATGCTGAGTCTAATGTTTCTGCATCGTAAACAGAAAATGGTTACTTAAAATAGAACCTACAGCTCTCTGACCATACAATCCTCTATCAGCAATTGTAATATATTTAGTTTTAGCTATATTGACAATTAAGCTTGGCAATTGCATTTGAGCTACCAATATTTTTTTTAAAGACAAGAAATGTATTTGAACCTGAGCACTTAAAGTTACCTTTTGGGATTGCTACAATTTAAGAACTAATCCACTATCAACATTCAATTAAAGGGACAGTCTAGGCCAAAATAAACTTTCATGATTCATATAGAGCATGTAATTTTAAACAATTTTCCAATTTACTTTTATCACCAATTTTGCTTTGTTCTCTTGGTATTCTTAGTTGAAAGCTTAACCTAGGAGGTTCATATGCTAATTTCTTAGACCTTGAAGCCCACCTCTTTCAGATTGCATTTTAACAGTTTTTCACCACTAGAGGGTGTTAGTTCACATATTTCATATAGATAACACTGTGCTTGTGCACGTGAAGTTATCTGGGAGCAGGCACTGATTGGCTAGACTGCAAGTCTGTCAAAAGAACTGAAAAAAGGGGCAGTTTGCAGAGGCTTAGATACATGATTATCACAGAGGTTAAAAGTATATTATTATAACTGTGTTGGTTATGCAAAACTGGGAAATGGGTAATAAAGGGATTATCTATCTTTTAAAACAATACAATTTCTGGTGTAGACTGTCCCTTTAATGTCATTCTCACTGTCAAACTGCATTTGGTACAATTTTATGTTTATTTTAAAAGCCCTGCATCACCAGGGTCTTAGCTACCTGAAATAACCCTTCACTCCTTACTTTGCAATATGTCTGCTGAGATTCACATGTGAAAAAGTGTTGAATATCCCCATCTCATCTATTCATTTATCTATAGAACTTGTGTTTTTGTATGTAGGCAAAACCATGAAACCAGAAATACAATCTCTTGGCATATTTAAATAGATTGAACTACAAATTTAATTCCCCATAACATTTTTTGTTATATTATAGGGGAGGGGGGCTTTGAATATTTGCTTGCTTTTTCATGTAATTTACTTTTTAACCTATTTTTTAATAAGATTTACGAAGGACAACATGTTGTCAATCTGAGAAGCCATTTTTTTATGCAGATTCTAGAGACCCACTGCACTGCAGAAGGTATAGGAGACTACAGTCTTCTTCCACATCTCAGGATCAGGGAAGAACTCACTGTGACATCACCATGTGTGTTGGTGATGACATCACAAGGAAGTCCCTGCTGATAAAGGGATTTCCTTATTAGTGTGCCTGTGGCTGGGAGAGAAGCTTTAAAAGCCCATATCTCGCCCCCAGAGAGCCTTTTCAAATGAGGGGTCTTAACCCCCTGTAAAATGCAGGAGATTATCGTTATAATAGCAATAACCCGCTGCAGCACTTAAAGTGATGCTGTATGCTAATCACTTGCCCACACATTTGACACCAGTTTCTAGTGTGGGGGGCTATAACGTACAACTAATTGCAGTATGCTGGGTGTATAAGAAGGTATGCACAGTGATACAGATTCACAGTAAAAAGAAACATAGATACATAAAAAACTAAACAAAACAAATTAATACAGGACAAATGTCTTGCTCTGAAGAGCTAACAATCTACAGAAACATTGCACTGTTTTTGTTACCACATTTCTCTTTACAAAATATTCAAATATTCAATGTAACATATAAACAATAAACTTTTGCATTGATTGGTATTATCATTCTTAAGAATTCAGCTTTGAAAACCATTTCTATTTTTATTCTTTAGATGGTTTAAAAAGAGATTTGAGAACAGTTTGACATTATTCAGAAACATTTGCAATAACTTAGTTTTAGTTATCTGTAACTGGGAGCTGGATTTCTATGTTAAAATAAATTGTTTGCATTAAACAGAAATGCTACTAATTAAATCCCCAGTTTACAAACTCCCAGGAATCATTGCCAGCATTTTGCTGCAAACATACTGCATCTTGGAAGGACTGTCTCTAGTACACAATTTGAGCATTATTGATCTTTTTCTGACAGCAATCAGGCACAATTTCACTTATTGGAATTGTGTATTAGCATTATATCTTTTCAGAACTTTGTGATGACAAATAGTAAACTTTGAAAGTCACCAAATAAAGATGGTCCAGCAATAATCTAAGTTGTCTAAGTTTCTGGGAGCAAAAAGCATTTAAGTGATGGCAGACATCTGGCATATACTAAAAAACAGTTACTTTCACGTCCTGTTGACAAAACCAAAAAGTTGATTCATGTAGTATACTGTATGCTTAGTATGATTTTTTTTTATCTTGTCTTGTTTTTCAACCTAAGATGACAATGTTCATTTTTAATATACGTGTATTGCGCAGCGGCATTTAGCAGCCTTCTAATTGTCAAAAAGCAACGCCAAAGCCATATATGTCTGCTATTTCTGAACAAAGGGGATCCCAGAGAAGCATTTACAATCATTTGTGCCATAATTGCACAAGCTGTTTGTAAATGATTTCAGTAAGAAACCTAAAATTGTGAAAAATGTAAAGTTTTTTTGGCGGTGAAATGGTGGCATGAAATATACCAAAATGGGCCTAGATCAATACTTTGGGTTGTTTACTACACTACACTAAAGCTAAAATTACCCCAAAAAGCTCCCTACATGCTCCCTAATTAACCCCTTCACTGCTGGGCATAATACACGTATGGTGCGCAGTGGCATTTCGCGGCCTTCTAATTACCAAAAAGCAATGCCAAAGCCATATATGTCTACTATTTCTGAACAAAGGGGATCCCAGAGAAGCATTTACAACCATTTATGCCATAATTGCAAAAGCTGTTTGTAAATAATTTCAGTGAGAAACCGAAAGTTTGTGAAAAAATTTGTGAAAAAGTGAACGATTTTTTGTATTTGATCGCATTTGGCAGTGAAATGGTGGCATGAAATATACCAAAATGGGCCTAGATCAATACTTTGGGATGTCTTCTAAAAATATATATATATATACATGTCAAGGGATATTCAGGGATTCCTGAAAGATATTAGTGTCCCAATGTAACTAGCGCTAATTTTGAAAAAAAGTGGTTTGGAAATAGCAAAGTGTTACCTGTATTTATGGCCCTATAACTTGCAAAAAAAACAAAGAACATGTAAACATTGGGTATTTCTAAACTCAGGACAAAATTTAGAAACTATTTAGCATGGGTGTTTTTTGGTGGTTGCAGATGTGTAACAGATTTTGGGGCTCAAAGTTAGAAAAAGTGTGTTTTTTTCTCCATTTTTTCCTCATATTGTAAAATTTTTTATAGTAAATTATAAGATATGATAAAAATAATGGTATCTTTAGAAAGTCCAATTAATGGCGAGAAAAACTGTATAATATGTGTGGGTAAAGTAAATGAGTAAGAGGAAAATTACAGCTAAACACAAACACCGCAAAAATGTAAAAATAGCCTTTGTCCCCAACGGACAGAAAATGGAAAAGTACTGTTGTCATTCAGGGGTTAATATTCTTAATTAAATATTTTTTCAATTTAAAGAGACATGAAACCCCAATTTTTTTTGTTTGTGATTAAAATAGAGCATGCAATTTTAAACAACTTCTCCTGTTATTCGTTACTGAAGGAGCAGCAATGATTTGGAAGCTAGCTAAGCACATGTAGTAAGCCAATCACTAGAGACAAATGTGTGCAGCCACCAATCACCAGTTACCTTATAGTAGTGTAGGATATGTGCATATTCTAATCTTCAAATTACATCCTTTACCTGAATCATGAAAAACAAATTTGACTTTCCTACCTCTTTGAAGGGACATCTAAAGTTATTCAACAATGTTTAAAGTACATTTTAGTAAGTTAAAAATGCATGTTAGTTGAATCCCATATGAAAAAGTAAAGAAGCTGTGTAATTTGAGCAAGCTATTAAACTCTTTTTGTTCATAAAGGGACACTAAACCCAATTTTTTTCTTTCATGATTCAGATAGAGCATGCAATTTTAAGCAACTTTCTAATTTACTCCAATTATAACCCTGGATAGCGCTTGCTGATTGGTGGCTGCATTTAAACACCAATCATCAAGCACCACCCAGGTGCTGAATCAAAGATGGGCCAGCTCGTTAGCTTACATTCCTGCTTTTTTCAAATAAAGATACTTAGAGAATGAAGAAAAATTGATTATAGGAGTACATTAGAAAGCTGCTTAAAATCGCTGCTATATCTGAGTCACAAAAAAACAAGGTTCAGTATCCCTTTAAGAGCTTGTTTTGTGTACAGTTATCTATGATGCTCAAAATATATGCAACTTTATTAAAAGAAATCTTAATTGAAAAGCATAGCTATTAAATAGAATACAAATATTTAAGAACTAAATTACCATCATGTTGTGCTTAGATTTATCTTTAGTGATTCATAAAATGACTGGTGCTAGCCAATACCTAATGTGTGTTCTCTGAATGAGCTGGCAAGATGAATTTCCTGACAAAGCTTTTTAAAATGCAGTTCTTGTTAAAGCAGCGCAGCATCTCCACAAAAAGCTTGGGTTTGGCTAAAGATTTGCTGCATCAGCGCTAGTCACTACCCATTGAACATTTGATATCTGGTGCTGTGTGGTCATTGAGTTAAAGGACCAGTCAACACAGTAGTTTTGCATAATCAACAAATGCAAGATAACAAGACAATGCAATAGCACTTAGTCTGAACTTCAAATGAGTAGTAGATTTTTTTTTTTCTGACAATTTTAAAAGTTATGTCTTTTTCCACTCCCCCTGTACCATGTGACAGCCATCAGCCAATCACAAATGCATACACGTACCATGTGACAGCCATCAGCCATTCACAAATGCATACACACTTATTCTTGCACATGCTCAGTAGGAGCTGGTGACTCAAAAAGTTTAAATATAAAAAGACTGCACATTTTGTTAAATGAAGTAATTTGAAAAGTTGTTTAAAATAGCATGCTCTATCTGAATAATGAAAGTTTAATTTTGATTGAGTGTCCCTTTAATGCTCATCTGCGGAATGCAATGCTTGGTATAAGGAGCTATAATACATAGCACTGACACCCATCTCAACATGATATATCAACTACTTCCTCAAATATACAACTGTACCCACATTTTACTTATAAATACCCCTACAATGACTTTTAAGGGACACTCAAGTCAAAATAAACTTTTATGATTCAGAAAGAAAATGCAGTTTTAAGACACTTTCCAATTCACTTCCATTATTAAATTTTGCACAGTCTTTTAATAGTCACACTGTAGAACAAGATCCTATTGAGCATGTGCACAAGCTCACGGGGTATATGTATACTAGTCTGTGATTGGCTGATGTCTGTCACATGAATCAGGGGGGCCAGCAAATGGGGGGAAAATAAATATTTGAAATTCAGAGTAGGTGTTAAATCGTCTTTTTATTATGCACTTCTTAATTATGCACTTATACTGCACTGAGTGGTCCTGAGTAATGAGTAATGTTTTAAAGGGACATGAAATTCAGTAGCATGCTGAGGTTGTAGAGCACCAACATATTATTAAAACGCAATTTACAAAAACATTTTTTTTTTTATACTGGGATTTGCATGTGAGAACATACTGCACTAGCTTGTAAATAAAGAAACACCACAGATAGTAAAGGAAGTAATATAAAAGTGTAAAAATAAATTGTTCTAATATGTTAGAGCATTTTAATATTATACTATTGCTTGTATTTTAATACATGTCTAACTCCTACAAATGGGTCAAACAAAAATCAACTACAGAGTAGCAAAACAAAAACACCTGGACCTCCATTATATATGCAGCGTCGCCCGCAAAATCCTCCGCCGCCAGATTTTACGCGATTTTGGTATTACATATACGGCGTAGCATACATTTTACGTGAGTATATTTCACCCTTCGGATGTATTTTTTTTACCCATAGACTAACCTAGAACAGCAGCGCAATTTGGTATCCAATATAAAGTGTAAGGACTTACGCGCTCAGAATTCAGAAAATTTACTCCATTCTCATCTCGCCACATATTGCAGGCGCAGCAACTCTTGCACTGACTAAAAAAGCAACGTAACTCCCTGGAAGCCTTAACAAACACATACATTTAAGCAGCATCTCAAGGTTAAAGGGACAGTATATTATGATATTGTTTTTTTAAGGTTTATTTGTGTATTTGAAATAGTTTGAAGCCACAACATAATCAAATGGTTTGAGCTTGTAGGTACTTTATCACATTGTAGACATATACTTGCTTATTTAATTTAAATTTCTTCTTATAATTGTATTACCTTCATCTCTTTTTATATGGGTTTATATATGAATTTTGAATAGCATAATTACGTGTCGCATTTTTATATGAAATCGCGGTTCATTTTTACGAGTGTTAGCCTAATTTGCATAAAACTACTCTTTATTGACACTTTCCGTGGATAAAATACTGGCGTAAGTTACTTGCGACAACTAAAATGTGTATTTGCGCACATTTCAGAAGATCGCCAGTTTGTCCTACTTCCGCCAGTTTAGCATCTAACGGCGCAGTATATGTAATACCCCGATGTGCAAGGTGAAATTATGGGTGGCGCGAGTTCCTACGATTGCGCCGAAACCTGCGCCGTATATGTGATTGCGCCCCTGGTGAGCCAATAAAATAGCACACATTTGAGTAACAATCAATCAGCAGCTAGCTTTGAAAAGTGCACGACTGCTCCTGAGTCTACCTAGGTTTACTTTTCAACCAAAGACACCAAGAGAACAAAGCAAAATTGAAAAGTTTAATAAAATTCCATGCTCTGTCTGAACTGGGAGAGCTTAATTTTCACTTATGTCCCTTATGCCAGAGTTTAACATTCCAATTTGACATTAGAATGTATGGAAGTTCTGAATTTAAAGTCCCTATATATATATAAACAAGACTAAATGTCTGCTCCTCTCTTCATAAATGGAATAACGAATGATTGTTGACAAGAAGATGGTATTATAGTCTGGGGTACTGGCCCCAATAACTATGCCCTTACTTCTGCTACCCTCAATCGATATGAGGTAAGTAGCTGCTTAATCAGAGTAGTGCCCCACTCACTGATGTCTACAGGCCGTAGGTGATAGGAACCAGAGGAGCTTGATCAGCTGTGCAAATCCTGGAAAATGGTAGTATAAATTCCTCAATTTCAATCCACGCTCGTATCAATCCTTACCCCGTCTCAGTCGACTCAATGTTCCAGTTTCATTTAGTATCAGTATAGGTGGAAGTAAGCGGCTAACGACTTGTAAAAGTCCGGCAAATAGCGCAGCATTAAGCCAACAGCCAATCAGCCTGCTATTTTCCACACTTTCGTTAGCCACTTACTTCCTCCTATACTGATGAGTCTAAATGAAACTGGAACCTTGAGTCGACTGAGATGGGTAAGGATTGATACGAGTGTGGATTGAAATTGAAGAAGTTATACTACCATATTCCAGGATTTGCACAGCTGATCAAGCTCCCCTGGTCCTATACTGATACTAAATGAAACTGGAACCTTGAGTCGACTGAGACGGGTAAGGATTGATACAAGTGTGGATTGAAATTTAGGAAGTTATATTACTATATTCCAGGATTTGCACAGCTGATCAAGCTCCTTTGGTTCCTATCAACTATGGCCTGGAGCCATCAGTGAGTGGGGCACTACTCTGATTAGGCAGCTACTTACCTCATATCGATTGAGGGTACCAGAAGTAAGGGTATAGTTATTAGGGCCAGTACCCCAGACTATAGTACCATCTTCTTGTAAATAATAATTCGTTCGTCCATTTATGAAGAGAGGTGCAGACACTTAGACTTGTTTTTATATTTTTATTTTCAGTGAGGATTTTGGGTATCTTCACATCCATTTTGTCTTTTGCTGCCTTTCTTCAGGATTGAACTAATCTTGTGGACTTATTAATAGAGATTTATAATAATAATTAACATCAGTGTGTGTTCTTATATGGCATACAGTATAATTTCCTGCCTGTGTACTAGTGCATAAGCGCGGATTAACATTTTCTTGTTTGTATTATATATATATACATCTGTGAGGACGGGCGATGCCCGAAAACATTCACTGTTTTTGTATACAGTAAAAACTGTTGTTTAAAATGCCAGTGAGTGCTTGCCCTTTTTGAAATAATCTTACTATATATGTATATACAGTATGTAGGTATATATATATATATATATATACATATACAGGTGGCCCTCGGTTTACACCGATTCAATTTGCGCTGTTTCAGAATAACAACCTTTTTTCAGTCATGTGACTGCTATTGAAAAGCATTGCACTAATTAAAATAGCCATTAGGTGGAGCTGTCCGCTTGTGTTAGTTTGATGATACAGTCTGTTGTGTGATTATTTAATTAGGTTTATAATGCTGTTTAGCATTTAAAGTCTTCATTTCAAAGCTTTAAAAATAATATAATATACAGTATCTCACAAAAGTGAGTACACCCCTCACATTTTTGTAAATATTTTATTATATCTTTTCATGTGACAACACTGAAGAAATGACACTTTGCTACAATGTAAAGTAGTGAGTGTCTAGCCTGTATAAAAGTGTAAATTTGCTGTCCCCTCAAAATAACTCAACACACAGTCATTAATGTCTAAACCGTTGGCAACAAAAGTGAGTACACCCCTAAGAGGAAATGTCCAAATTGGGCCCAAAATCTCACTATTTTGTGTGGCCACCATGGAGTTCACCAGAGCTTCACAGGTTGCCACTGGAGTCCTCTTCCCCTCCTTCATGACGACATCACAGAGCTGGTGGGTGTTATAGACTTTGTGCTCCCCCACCTTTCGTTTGAGGATGCCCCACAGATGCTCACTAGGGTTTAGGTCTGGAGACATGCTTGGCCAGTCCAATACCTTTACCCTCAGCTTCTTTAGCAAGGCAGTGGTCTTCTTGGAGGTGTGTTTGGGGTTGTTATCATGTTGGAATACTGCCCTCTGGGCCAGTCTCTGAAGAGCGGGGATCATGCTCTGCTTCAGTATGTCACAGTACATGTTGGCATTCATGGTTCCCTCAATGAACTGTAGCTCCTTAATGCCGGCAGCACTCATGCAGGCCCAGACCATGACACTCCCACCACCATGCTTGACTGTAGGCAAGACACACTTGTCTTTGTACTCCTCACCTGGTTGCCGCCACATATACTTGACACCATCTGAACCAAATAAGTTTATCTTGGTCTCATCGGACCACAAGACATTGTTCCAGTAATCCATGTCCTTAGTTGGCTTATCTTCAGCAAACTGTTTGTGGGCTTTCTTGTGCATTATCTTTAGAAGAAGCTTCCTCCTTGGACGACAGCCATGCAGACCAATTTGATGCAGTTTGCGGCGTATGGTCTGAGCACTTACAGGCTGACCCCCCCACCCCTTCAACCTCTGCAGCAATTCTATCAGCTTTCATACGTCTATTTCCCAAAGACAACCCCTGTATATGATGCTGAGCACGTGCACTCAACTTCTTTGGTCGACCATGGCGAGGACTGTTCTGAGATGGAACCTGTCCTATGAAACCACTGTATGGTCTTGCCCACTGTGCTGCAGCTCTGTTTCAGGGTCTTGGCAATATTCTTATAGCCTAGGCCATCTTTATGTAGAGCAACAATTATTTTTTCAGATCCTCAGAGAGTTCTTTGCCATGAGGTGCCATGTTGAAGTTCCAGTGACCAGTATGAGAGAGTGTGAGAGCGATAACACCAAATTTAACACACCTGCTCCCCATTCACACCTGAGACCTTGTAACACTGACGAGTCACATGATACCAGGTTGGGGAAATGGCTAATTGGGCCCAATTTGGACATTTCCACTTAGGGGTGTACTCAATTTTGTTGCAAACGGTTTAGACATTAATGGCTGTGTGTTGAGTTATTTTGAGGGGACAGCAAATTTACACTGTTATACAGGCTGTACACTCACTTCTTTACATTGTAGCAAAGTGTAATTTCTTCAGTGTTGTCACATGAAAAGATATAATACAAGGGGTGTACTCACTTTTGTGAGATACTGTATATATATATATATATATATATATATATATATATATATATATATATATATAGGCTTTGTACCTACCCTTGTCCTTTAGCATTTTCATCTTTATACAGCTTTGCATTAATCAAACAGTTAAAGGTTCATGAATATTTAGATTTCTTCTATTGACATTTATGTGGTGTTTGTCAGCTACCTTTCTACAGTATCTTAAAAATACAACACAAAAAGAAGGACTGTATTGGCTGAATATTAATGGTTCTCAAAAATGTTATGCAAAGATTATGCCTGCAATAAATTGAATTTATTTCATAAATTAATTTTCATAAATATGCTCCACAGAGAATAATATAAATTGTGGTTATTTACACTCAAGCTTTTACTTCTTTCTCAAAATAAGGGGTCATATTTTTTTGTTGCAGGCACTTTAAATTCAATAGATAATCTCCCCATAGAGGGCTTGATTACAACTTGAACACTGTCAATAACGCATGGTGCATTTTCTTGTGCTTAGAATAGTAAACAATCTGGTTCTACAAGTGGGCGGTAAAAACGATTAGCCAGAGAGCCTTAACACGTCCAACATTTTTTTAATGCATAACAGAGAGAGAAGAAAAGAAAGTGCCTCATAGGGTAGACCAACCAGTATCAGGGAAGCACAAACGACCAGTAGAAATCTACTCACATGGAGGAAAGCACTATAATGTGCAAAAAAAGGCAGGCCGGGTCCTCAAAGTCGCCTGGTAGACTCAAACACCACGGCAATCACAGGGGAGCAGTGGAGGTGTAATGAAGGAAGGCCACCCACAGCAGCAACACAATATCCATATCAGTCAAAGCAGCGGTAACACCAGGAGCATTCCAAACAAACTGACAGGCACTCACAGTCAGTGGTGCTTATCACAGTGTACGCAAGGTGAACTTTTGGGAGAGACTAGGCCTAGATACTGGCTTGGTCTACCCTATGAGGTGCTTTCTTTTCTACTCTCTCTGTTATAGCTTCCTCGAGTGTCTGGTTGGCCAAAAAAGCTGCCCATACTCTGCATGAGTATTTGGAGACCCCAGAACTTACCTTTGGTCGCTCTTTCTCTTATATGAACACTTATTGATTCATCATCAATTAATTGTTTTACCACTGATACTAGGAAGCGCCCACTGATTGTGCTTATATATACTGTTGTATACCACTTGTATATTGGTTGCATATTAGATTAATTGCATTTTATTTTAATACTATTTTTTATTTTCCACTTCTTTTTATTACCTCATTATCTTATTATATATTTTTTTCATATGATATTTTAGGTCTATTCACGAACCAATAGGTTATCACCATTATCACTTTACTTTACTTCACTTCATTTACACACTATCGATTATATTAAAGGGACAGTCTAGTCCAAAATAAACTTTAATTATTCAGATAGGGCATGTAATTTTAAACAACTTTCTAATTTACTTTAATCACTAATTTTGCTTTGTTCTCTTGGTATTCTTAGTTGATAGCTAAACCTAGGAGGTTTATATGCTAATTTGTTAGACCTTGAAGGCCGCCTCTTATCTGAATGCATTTTGCCAGTTTTTCACCCCTAGAGGGTGTTAGTTCATATGTGTCATATAGATAACACTGTGCTAATGCACATGGAGTTACCTAGGAGTCAGCACTGATTGGCTAAAATGCAAGTCTGTCAAAAGAACTAAAATAAGGGAGCAGTTTGCAGAGGCTTAGATACAAGATAATCACAGAGGTAAAAAGTATATTAATATAACTGTGTTGGTTATGCAAAACTGGGGAATAGGTAATAAAGGGATTATCTATCTTTTAAAACAATAACAATTCTGGTGTAGACTGTCCCTTTAAGTCTTCTTTTATCACTCTTTGGTGCCTCTTTATAGTTTTCTGGTTCACACCTTGGTGTGGTGTGAACAGATATCTATATATATTTCAATTTTTTTTTAGTGCACCCTATAGTTTTAATGGATAGGGCAGGGAGTGCTATTAACCTTTATATTAGTGGTGAATTGAAGGGTGAGTAAAGTCAAAATTAAACGTACATGATACAAATAGAACACACAATTTTAATCAACGCTCCAATTTACTTCTATTATCTAATTTGCTTTGTTCTCTTGCTATTCATTGTTGAAAAGCATACCTAGGTAGGGTAAGGAGCAGCAATGCAATATTCAGAGCTAGCTGGTGATTGGTGGCTGCACATATGTATTTTGTCATTGGCTCACTCTATGGTTTAGCTCCCAGTACGGCATTGATGCTTCTTCAACAAACTATACCAATAGAATGAATCAAATTTGTTAATAGAAGTAAATTTGAAAGTTGTTTAAAATTGTATGAGCTGTCTAAATCATTATGGAAACATTTTGGGTTTCATGTCCCTTTAAGTGTGCCTAAAGGGACAGTAAAGTCATAATTAGACATTCATTATTTAGACACTTTCAAATTTACTTCAATTATTGAATTTGCTTCCTTTTCTTTTTTATCCTTTGCTGAAATGTTTATCTAGGTAAGCTCAGGAGCAGCAAAGAACCTAGGTTCTAGCTGATGATTGGTGGCTGCATATATATATATATACCGATTGTCATTGGCTCACCAATGTGTTCATTTAGAAACCAGTAGTGCATTGCTGCTCCTTCAACAAATGATACCAAGAGAATTAAACAAATTTGCTAATTGAAGTAAATTGGAAAGTTGTTTAGAATTGTTCTACCTAAATCATGCATGAATTTTCTAAAAGTGCCCCAAATGCCTTAAAAATAGAGGGTATTGTAGTTTTATATTTTAAAAAAAGTATCTAGCATTTTATTTTAATAAAACAAACTGCACTAGGCAGTTTGGGGCTTTAAATTAGGTGGGAGTGGAATGTTAGAAAATAAATCTTGAGCTCCCATAGACAGCAATGTAAATATATACCGTATGTATATGCTTATATGTGTATGTGGTCATATGTGTATATACACATATTAACACATACATTGTTATGTATATATTCATATACATATACATAAACAAATGCTGCCCATTGCTGCGCTACTTACCTCCTTCGCTGCACGAAGTTCTGATGCTGTCTGTGATGGCATCAGAACGAGGATCCCATTGGAGCCTATGGAAGCACTCTCACGTTCACATTGCTATTAACTTGTAATACCAGCGCACATTATCGTGCGTTGATATTACAAAGTGGAGAGCTAATATCACTTGCATGGAAGCAATATTTATCGCTCCACTTGTAATCTGGCCCATAGTGTATAAGAGAAGGTGCTGAACTATGAGGGGATCAAAGGGGTATTTGTATGTATGTATGTGTATGTATGTATATGTGTGTATGTATATGTGTGTATATATGTAGGTGGTTCTTTGTATGTGTGTATGTATGTATGTATGTATACAGTATATGTGTGTATGTATGTATGTATGTATGTATGTATATGTATGTACAGTATATGTGTGTATGTATGTATGTGCATCTATATATGTATGTATGTATGTATGTATGTATATGTGTGTATATGTATGTATATGTGTGTATATATGTAGGTGTTTCTATGTATGTGTGTATGTATGTATGTATATGTATGTATATGTATGTACAGTATATGTGTGTATGAATGTATGTGCATCTATATATGTATGTATGTATATGTGTGTATATGTGCATGCGTTTCTATGTATGTGTGTATGTATGTATGTGTATGTATGTATATGTATGTACAGTATATGTGTGTATGTATGTATGTGCATCTATATATGTATGTATGTATGCATGTATATGTGTGTATATGTGCATGCGTTTCTATGTATGTGTGTATGTATGTATGTGTATGTATGTATATGTATGTACAGTATATGTGTGTATATATGTAGGTGTTTCTATGTATGTGTGTATGTATGTATGTGTATGTATGTATATGTATGTATAGTATATGTGTGTATGAATTTATGTGCATCTATATATGTGTGTTTGTATGTATGTATGTATGTGTGTATGTATATGTATGTACAGTATATGTGTCTGTGTATGTACAGGGAATGCAGAATTATTAGGCAAATGAGTATTTTGACCACATCATCCTCTTTATGCATGTTGTCTTACTCCAAGCTGTATAGGCTCGAAAGCCTACTACCAATTAAGCATATTAGGTGATGTGCATCTCTGTAATGAGAAGGGGTGTGGTCTAATGACATCAACACCCTATGTCAGGTGTGCATAATTATTAGGCAACTTCCTTTCCTTTGGCAAAATGGGTCAAAAGAAGGACTTGACAGGCTCAGAAAAGTCAAAAATAGTGAGATATCTTGCAGAGGGATGCAGCACTCTTAAAATTGCAAAGCTTCTGAAGCGTGATCATCGAACAATCAAGCGTTTCATTCAAAATAGTCAACAGGGTCGCAAGAAGCGTGTGGAAAAACCAAGGTGCAAAATAACTGCCCATGAACTGAGAAAAGTCAAGCGTGCAGCTGCCAAGATGCCACTTGCCACCAGTTTGGCCATATTTCAGAGCTGCAACATCACTGGAGTGCCCAAAAGCACAAGGTGTGCAATACTCAGAGACATGGCCAAGGTAAGAAAGGCTGAAAGACGACCACCACTGAACAAGACACACAAGCTGAAACGTCAAGACTGGGCCAAGAAATATCTCAAGACTGATTTTTCTAAGGTTTTATGGACTGATGAAATGAGAGTGAGTCTTGATGGGCCAGATGGATGGGCCTGTGGCTGGATTGGTAAAGGGCAGAGAGCTCCAGTCCGACTCAGACGCCAGCAAGGTGGAGGTGGAGTACTGGTTTGGGCTGGTATCATCAAAGATGAGCTTGTGGGGCCTTTTCGGGTTGAGGATGGAGTCAAGCTCAACTCCCAGTCCTACTGCCAGTTTCTGGAAGACACCTTCTTCAAGCAGTGGTACAGGAAGAAGTCTGCATCCTTCAAGAAAAACATGATTTTCATGCAGGACAATGCTCCATCACACGCGTCCAAGTACTCCACAGCGTGGCTGGCAAGAAAGGGTATAAAAGAAGAAAATCTAATGACATGGCCTCCTTGTTCACCTGATCTGAACCCCATTGAGAACCTGTGGTCCATCATCAAATGTGAGATTTACAAGGAGGGAAAACAGTACACCTCTCTGAACAGTGTCTGGGAGGCTGTGGTTGCTGCTGCACGCAATGTTGATGGTGAACAGATCAAAACACTGACAGAATCCATGGATGGCAGGCTTTTGAGTGTCCTTGCAAAGAAAGGTGGCTATATTGGTCACTGATTTGTTTTTGTTTTGTTTTTGAATGTCAGAAATGTATATTTGTGAATGTTGAGATGTTATATTGGTTTCACTGGTAAAATAAATAATTGAAATGGGTATATATTTGTTTTTTGTTAAGTTGCCTAATAATTATGCACAGTAATAGTCACCTGCACACACAGATATCCCCCTAAAATAGCTATAACTAAAAACAAACTAAAAACTACTTCCAAAACTATTCAGCTTTGATATTAATGAGTTTTTTGGGTTCATTGAGAACATGGTTGTTGTTCAATAATAAAATTAATCCTCAAAAATACAACTTGCCTAATAATTCTGCACTCCCTGTATGTGTGTGTATGTATATGTATGTACAGTATATGTGTGTATGTATGTATGTGCATCTATATATGTGTGTATGTATGTATGTGTGTATGTATATGTATGAACAGTATATGTGTGTATGTATGTATGTGCATCTATATATGTGTGTATGTATTATGTGTATGCATGTGTATGTATATGTGTGTATGTATGTATATGTATGCATATGTATGTATGTGTTTATGTATGTATTTATGTATGGGTGTATATATGTGTATGTATATGTGTGTATGTATGTATGCATGTGTATGTATGTATTTGTATGTACAGTATATGTGTGTATGTATGTATGTATATAGATGTATGTATATGTATGTACAGTATATGTGTGTATGTATGTGCATCTATATATGTGTGTATGTATGTGTGCAGTGTTTTAAACTTACATTCCAATACACCATAGTTTATATCTAAGTACAGAACTCCACTACTAGAGAGGAGGTTTAGTGCACATTCGGCTTAGTACTTGAACTATTTTTCATTTGTAAACCCTTGCAAAATGTGCTAACAAAATGATAGTGTTAAATTATTTTCTTGCTTAAAGGGACACTGTACCCAAATTTTTTCTTTTGTAATTCAGAAAGAGCATGCAACTTTAAGCAACTTTCTAATTTACTCCTATTATCAAATTTTCTTCGTTCTCTTACTATCATTATTTGAAAAAGAAGGCATCTAAGCTTTTTTTTGGTTTCAACACTCTGGACAGCACTTTTTTTTATTGGTGGATGAATTTATCCACCAATCAGCAAGGACAACCCAGGTTGTTCACCAAAAATGGGCCGGCATCTAAACTTACATTCTTGCATTTCAAGAGAATGAAGAAAATTTGATAATAGGAGTAAATTAGAAAGTTGCTTAAAATTTCATGCTCAATCTGAATCACGAAAGAACATTTTTGGGTACAGTGTCCCTTTAATTGCTGATATATGCTATACGTTTCATTTCTTTTTAAAGTTTTAACTACCTGTAGATATATTTATATAGGGAACACCATTCAAGCCTATGTTTATAAAAAAAAGAACACTTATACATGATATATTCTTTTTATGGTTTATGCAACTAAAAGAGTTATTGAGGAACATGTATTTGGGGACTCAAGAATCCTGCAAGTAAAGGAAGATTAAAAAAAAAGAAAGAAAATAAAAAAGTTAAGTTTTATACTTACAGTGACAATGTGGCCCAGAGAGACCTATGTGGCTGCAAGTTATATGAGATTTAGTGCTAAATACAGACAGTATTAATGTTCAGAGACCAGCAGAATGTAATTTTAAATGTTTTATTGTCACGACAAATAAAATGGTTAAGATAATGGGCCATATAAAATACCCTTTAAAAAATAAAAGACGATAAAGCTTAGTTCCCCAATGGATATGTCACTTTTTTCTGAATGTTTTGGCCTTACCTTCAAGCCTGACAAGTATTAAAACCCATTCTTACCAAGTTGAGTATCTGAAGCAAATCATAAGGGAAATTTTATCAGCATTTCAGATAGACAAGTCCTCAAGTAGAGAACCTGTCCGTCTGCAATGCAGCATTGCATGGCAAAATATAACAGTACACAAGAGCTCTCTTGTGCAATTCTACCCTCTGCTCTTGTGCAACTAGTTGCAGGAGAGCAGGGCAAATCAATCGCCCCAAACAAGCGTCAGGGTAAATTATCTTGCCACTTCTGAGGTAGGGGAGAGGATAAAAAAAAGCTGTTTTTGCTTCTTAAATTATGTTGTATTATGCATTGTGAAAATCTTTGAAATGTACTTTCATTATTTATTTTACCTATTTTTCTAGCCACAACAGAGGAGACAAGATAAACATACTCAAGATGTTTTTTAAGAGGTGTGTCTCTGGTCTTTAAGACAAGGCAAAATTTCAAATGTAAACCTGTGGCATCTCCAGAAAATACTTATAAAGGGGGCACTTCCAAGTAGGCGGAGTCAGGGGGGTTCGTTGGTGGGCTTGGAGCGTTCAATGGGCAGGGGAAGCATAGGTAGAAAGGGGTGGGAAAACAAGAGCCAATTATAGTTGGAGGGACACATGGAGTGGTCAACCATTATGTTGGGGGGTTAGTTGTAAAACCTGTATTTTGTATGAATACATACATTGCATGAATATATATATATATATATATATATATATATATATATACAGTATATTTATATATATATATATATATATATATAATGTATATCTTTACTTTAACTTTAATATAACACGTTCATTCACTGTGCTAGTCACCCCATAATGTTTATGTGGGAAGCGCTATATAGAAATAAACGAGTCCTTACAAATCAATTTCAGAGGAATTGCAGCGCTACAAGTAAGAGTGTAAGGGGGTTCCTGGCTGTTTGTTGCTTTGTTTCAAAGCATACAAAGAAATATAGAGATTGGAACATGGAAATTGGAGCATGGATAAAAAAATAAAGTACCCAGGAAGATAATATCTAAGAAAATGACAACCCTGAGAAGGACCTAAATGACTTGCAGACTAATGACAATAAGAAAGATTGGAAGTGCCAAACCTCAGCCCAGCATTTGATTGCTGTGTTTAAAGGTTTGCTTCTCTGTTTTCACATTTATAAAATAAAGTCATTACTGCTGCACTATTCTAGATGTACTGAGAAAAAATAACCTCTTTTGTATTGTAGGAGTAGTCATATGCCAGAATATGATTGGGTACAAAAAGTTTACCGCAGAACGGTACAGCAAGTACAGGGGAGAATGTTAGTTTATCTTGTCTTATTTATCTTTTTCAGAGACACGCTGATACAAAAATGATATATACATGTGCAGATGAATGTTAAAAATGCTTTTGCAATTGGTTGCATCACTCAGAAATACATAGATTAATTTGTTTCTTTATTAAAGGGACAGTCTAGTCAAAAATAAACTTTCACGATTCAGATAGGGCATGTAATTTTAAACAACTTTCCAATAATCATGTGTAATCCGTTTCTGCTGAATTTAGTTTTCGAACGAATTTTGGCCGATTCAGAAATTCAAATGAATCCGAATTTCCGAATCGGCACCATAACTAAAATCCCGAAAAATCCTGAAAATTAATAAATCAGTTTCCGAATTTTCAGATCCATTCTTTATTCATATTCGGAATTGTTTAGTGTTGGCAATGTTTGGGAACTGCAGTTTAAGGGTTAATAGGTTTAGTTAGTGTTGGCGATGTCGGGGAACTGCGGTTTAGGGGTTAATAGGTTTAGTTAGTGTCGGCGGTGTCGGGGGACTGCGGTTTAGGGGTTAATAGGTTTAGTTAGTGTCAGTGATGTCGGGGTTTAGGGGTTAATATCTTTATTTAGTGATTTAGTTAATGTCGGCTATGTCTGGGAAATTATTATTTTTTGTAATTGTAGTTTTAATTTTTTAGTAATCTTAGGTTTCTTATTTTTAGTAATGTTAGGTTTTATCAGTTTAAGCTTTTTTTATTTTTATTTCACAGGTAAGTTTTTATTTAAGTAGTTAGACAATAGTTATATTGTAGCTAGCTTAGGTTTTATTTGTATTTCACAGGTAAGTTTGTATTTTTTTTAAAATAGGTAGTTAGTTAATAATTGTAACTTTAATTTAGGTCTATTTTAATTATGTTAAAGTTAGGGGTGTTGGGTTTAGGAGTTAATATAGTTTAATTTATTAGTGTTGGCGATGTGGGTGTACGGTGGTTTAAAGGTTAATAGGTTCATTTAGTGTTTTAGTTAGTGTTGGCGATGTGGGTGAACGGCAGTTTAGGGGTTAATAGGTTTAGTTAGTGTCGGCGATGTCGGGAAACTGCGGTTTAGGGGTTAATAGGTTTCGTTAGTGTCGGCGATGTCAGGGAACTGCGGTTTAGTGGTTAATAGGTTTAGTTAGTGTCGGCGATGTTGGGGAACTGTAGTTTAGGGGTTAATAGGTTTAGTTAGTGTTGGCGATGTCTGGGAACTAAGGTTTAGGGGTTAATAGGTTTAGTTAATGTTGTGAATGTTTGGGAACGGCGGTTTAGAGGTTAATAGGTTTATTTAGTGTTTTAGTTTGTCTCAGCAATGTTGGGGAACTGCGGTTTAGGGGTTAATAGGTTTAGTTAGTGTTGGTGATGTCGGGGAACTGTGGTTTAATGGTTAATAGGCTTAGTTAGTGTCGGCGATGTTGGGGAACGGCGGTTTAGGGGTTAATATCTTTATTTAGTGTCGGCTATGTGGGGGGTCGGCGGTTTAAGGGTTAATAGGTTTAGTTTGTGTTGGCAATGTGGGGGGGCAGCGGTTTAGGGGTTAATAGCTTTATTTAGTGTCGGCGATGTGGGTGGCGACAGTAGTTTTGGATAATTTTGTTTCGGCAATCGGCAGCATATAAGTTATGTTAAGTTAAATCGTTTTTTTGGATCCTTTCATTTTTTCGGATCCATTCTTTATTCATATGCATTATTCTCTTCTAAACTTTAGAATATAATAATGAATATGAATAAAGAATGGATCCAAAATAACGAACAGATTCAAAAAACGATTTAACTTAACATAACATAACTAACTTGCCGAAACATTTTTTTTTAAACTTAACTAAACTAATTTGCCGAAACAAAATTATTTATTTAACTAATGAAAACAAATCGAAACAAAACAACATTTTTAGCGTTGCACATGTCTACTTTCCAATTTACTTTTATCATCAATTTTGCTTTGTCTCTTGGTATTCTTAGTTGAAAGCTAAACCTAGGTAGGCTCATATGCTAATTTCTCAGTCCTTGAAGGCCACTCTGATATCTGAATGTATTTTGACAGTTTTTCACAGCTAGAAAGCATTAGATAGAGGGCATTAGATAGATAGGATGTATAGATAACATTGACCTCACGCCCGTGGAGTTACCTAGTAGTCAGCACTGATTGGCTAAAATGCAGATGAGATAAGGGGGCAGTCTGCAGAGGCTTAGATACAAGGTAATCACAGAGGTAAAAAGTATATTAATATAACAGTGTTGGTTATGCAAAACTGGGAAATGGGTACTAAAGGGATTATCTATATTTTTAAACAATAAAAATAAAAATTCTGGTGTAGACTGTCCCTTTAAACCATAACTCTGCAAATGGGGAAGGCTTTGCCTGCAGGCATCAATAGTTTCACATCAAGACTATCCAATGATGATCCAGTAATGTCATTGGTTAGCTGATAGATAACTATGACAACCAATATGTATGTAAGCTTCAATTTAGTTCTTGGCCAATCCTGACCCCATTAGGGGATGGTTTAAAAACTTGGTATAGGTTCCACCCTGTCTGTGTTTTCCCCCATTAAACATTCAGTAAGCTTGCTGCTTGCAAAAATAAAAAACATACAAAATTTCTTTCCGTTTTAGCACTAGCTACTACTTTAACTTTATTTAAATTTAAGTCAAGTCCAAAAAAAAAACCACTTTCATGATTAAAATAGGGCACATAATTTTAAACAACTTTCCAATTTACTTTTATCACCAATTTTGCTTTGTGCTCTTGGTATTCTTATTTGAAAGCTAAACCTAGGAGGTTCATATGCTGATTTCTTAGACCTTGAAGGCTGCCTCTAATCTGAAAGCATTTTGAAAGTTTTTTTACCACTAGAGGGCGTTACTTCATGTGTTTCATATAGATAACATTGAGCTTATGCATGTGAAGTTACCTAGGAGTGAGCACTGATTGGCTAAAATGCAAGTCTGTCAAAAGAACTGAAATAAGGGGGCAGGCTGCAGAGGCTTAAATACGAGGTAATTACAGAGGTAAAACGTGTATTATTATAACAGTATTGGTTATGCAAAACTGGGGAATGGGTAATAAAGGGATTATCTATCTTTTTAAACAACAACAATTCTGGTGTTGACTGTCCCTTTAAGCCACTGTCCAGATGTTTCTCTGTTCCCCAAATGAAAGAAGGGGTTAACGAATATCCCTTAAATCCAAATCACAAATAATGTTAAAAAAATGGACTGAGCCAACCTAATTTTGGACAAAATTAATTTCTTTTTTTCTTGTTATGAACAATTCTTCTGTGGATAATTTTTTTTGTTTGGGCATATGTCTATTAGTTACACCTTGACAGGTATCACTGACCAGCTCGGAATGTTTGTGGATGTGATTTGCAAAATAACAGATTCATCTTGTGACTCTGCGTATAAACACACAGCCTCTCTTTTAATAAAGTCTAGTGCAGAGGAGAAAGGATGGATTACATTGCACAAAACACTGAAAGATGGGTTGAATACATTATAATTAAAATGCTCAGACTCAGAGGAAATGAACGGAGACCACCACAGGACTTTCATAAATCAGGACATACAGATTTAATCAAGAACGTACAAATTCTCTTGCATGCAAGATGAGGAAATTAAACAGTCCCTGATATTTAAATAGATTGTAATTTATGGAAATTTCAAAATGATTGGATATAAATGCTCCATACTATTCCTGAAATGTTATTTCTCAAATGAAGATAGCATTCATGGTAATCAGACACGTGAACATCCTATAAGTGTAGTAAACAGTGTCACAGGGCCTATTTTAATGCGTGTTCTGCTCCTCCCACATGAAACCCACATTTTTTTCTTTCATGATTCAGAGAGAGAGTACAATTTTAAACAACATTCCAATTAATTTCTCTTATTTTATTTGTTGAAGAAGTAGCAATCCACATGGGTGAGCCAATTATATGAGGCATCTATGTGCAGCCACCAATTCAGCAGCTGCTGAGCCTATTTAGATGTGCTTTTCAACAAAGGATATCAAAGGAATGGAGCAAATAGAAGCATGTGGGCTTCATGTCCCTTTAAAGGGGCATTTAATGAACATAAAAGTGTGAAAAGAAAATTATTTGTGTTATACCATTTTATCTTTGCACCATAACTCGCATATAACTCTATGTTTTACATCTGCTAACATATAGTTAAAGGGAAAGTACAATGTGTGAGGTTTCTGTTGTGTTACTATAGAATAATACAACACTGCAGCCAAGTCAAAACATTAAAAAAAAATGAACATCGTTTTTTTTACTGCAATTGCATGTGCACGCTCCTGAGCTCATTAAAAAAATTGTGATTTCATGTGTCTTCCAGCACAGCTTTTCCCTTTAATGCACACATTTAAATAAATAAATAAATAAATAAATAAATAAATAGGCATTTGTTGTATAAATGTAAACGTTCCCATTACATCAATTGTATAAATCATACATTTCCAATCTAAAGTAATTTCTTTATAAGGATTATAAATTTGTCCTTATATGATACAGTATGTCACCCCCTTTATATGCAATTTTCTAGATGTCTCAGCATTGACATCTCAAATCTAAAGTAAAACTTCAAATATATTTGCCTGCTGCCCTGGTGTTAGCCAGATATTTCTCTAGGGGCCCATTGTTACTATGGACACTTCCAACACTTCGGTATTTTGAAAAGGATTCCATTACTTAAGGTCATAAAATGCAAACCTAAAATTTATAGGGGGTGAATTTCTACTGAAAAGGCCACAAGTATCTTACAGCCAATGATAAAAACATGTATATTAAAAATGGATTACAATGCAGTAGTTTGGGGACAAAGAAGGAGATTTACTGTGACAAATCAGCATATGATTAAGTTGCAGAATGGCATTTGGTTGAATATTACACAGCAGAATTAAAAGTATATTTTATTTGCTTGCTGCCCAAGGCTCTTAAATCTATTACTTTATAATGTGCTGCAAATAGAGTAATATTTTACTACAAATACAGAACTGTTCATCAAGCTTCAAAGGTATAATCTCCTACCAAATTTCATTAAAGGGACACAACAATTGAAACCTGCACTACTGTGTTTAAATCCTGCAAAAGGTTGTGCGGCTAGCACTGCTGATCGGATCAGCCACAGATTCAACTTGGGGCCATCAGTAGCCTCCTTTGTTAATGTGTACACTCAGGAGAAGCAATGTACTACTAGGAGCTAGCTGAACACATATAATGAGTCAATGACAAGAGGCATGCAAATGCAACTACCAATCACCAGCTAGCTCTCCTAAGCCTACCTAGATATGCTCTTAAAAAAGGATACCAAAAAGGAAGCATGTTTGATAATTGAAGTCAATTGGAAAGTTGTTTAAATTTGCATGTTCTGTCTGAATCATGATTTTTTTTTAAATTTTACTATCTCTTTAAATCTTGCAAGAACACAGCAAAATCCCACAAGATTACAGTGATACCCTAATAGTCCACTGCGAAACAAGTGTAATTGCATCACTGATGATGCTAATTTAGCTGTTTTTATTTTCACCATGGAGATCAAAGTAGGAAGGTAGCTGTTAGTTACAGCTGACAACGTTGTTACTATGGTGAGCTAATTGGTTTTAAATAAATAATAATAACAAAAAAAATGATGCATAATGTAACCCTTTCTCAGTGATGCGTCAGGGATGAAGATAAATTTATGTCCAGTAGCAAATCACTATAACAATCAAGGGTCAAATTGGTCACTACAGTGTTTTTTTATTATTATTATTATTTTAATTTTGAAAAGAAACCATTATTAAGATAATGGGCTTTGACTCTGAGCACATAAAAATTGCAATAATCTTAATTTGTATTGTGTTCTGTTGATAGGCAAGATATGGGCTGTACAAAAACTATACCATATATTTCAAAATTTGTATCTTGAATAAATATCGGTGATCAAAATGTCACAGATTAAATATCACGAGATTTCAAATGTCAGAGCTGACCCTGTAAATGTCACCCTATCACAGCTGTGATCATTTTATCAGCACTGACATTATTGTAGTAAATCTTCAAGATCCAAAGTAATCAAAGTAGATATCAATAAAATGTTCCTTTCAACTGGAACAAACCAACTGATTTAAATTCTGCAAACAAAATAAAATATTATCACTATTTAGATGGTTTCATTAGTGGTTTAATTTTTCTTTTAGACAACGGTTTTCTTTTCTCTGCATCAGTGAAATGCAGCTACCGAAAAAAATCAATCATTTAATTGATGATTTAAATATATTTAAGTCTTTTAAAACAAAGAGACGTTAATTACCTAAAGACCGATACGCTTACAAACATCATATATAAAATAGATTTACTGTGATCAGTTTAAAAGACGTTTGGGGTACATTTTTGTTTGTATATATACTAGCAAACAGTTATCTAGTTTAAAGTGATGGTAAACTCATATATATATATATATATATATATATATATATATATATATATATATATATATATATATATATATATACATATATATATATATACATACATTTGGCTTAAAAGGACAGTAAAGTCATAATTAGACATTCACGATTCAGACAGAGCATGCAATGTTAAACAACTTTCTAATTTACTTCTATTGTTTAATTTGCTTCCATCTCTTGTTATCCTTTGCTGAAAGATTTTTCTAGGAAAGCTCAGGAGCAGCAAAGAACCTAGGTTCTAGCTGCTGATTGTTGGCTGCATATGTATATAACAATTGTCATTGGCTCACCCATCTGTTCAGTTAGAAACCAGTAGTGCATTGGTGCTCTTTCAACAAATGATACCAAGAGAATTAAGCAAATTTGATCATAGAAGTAAACTGGAAAGTTGTTTAAAATTATATGTTCTACCCAAATCATGATAGAATTTTTTTTGGTTTCATGTCCTTTAAACACAAGGATTTGAACCTTCATATCTAAGAAAAAATTTGCAATGAAAACTGCAGCTGTATTTTGTCAAATGAGTATATTGTTTTATGTTTATTCTTTTCACTGATTTCCCTGTCCCCAAGAACACAAAAACCCTTATTAACCATTTACAAACTAATATTCAGTTATAGCACAAACTCTGAGAGAGACTGGGAAGCTTGCCCTTATCTCTTCCCTTAAAGGGATAGTCTAGTCAAAATTAAACTTGAATGATTCAGATAGAGCATGCAATTTTAAGCAACTTTCTAATTTATTCCTATAATCAATTTTTCTTTGTTCTCTTGGTATCTTTATTTGAAAAAGCAGGAATGTAAGCAAAGGAGTCCACCCATTTTTGGTTTATCACCTGGGTAGAGCTTTCTGATTGGTGTCAAAATGTAGCCACCAATCAACAAGCGCTACCCAGGTGCTGAACCAAAAATGGGCTGGCTTCTAAGCTTATATTTAATAAAATATACCAATTGAACAAAGAAAAAATGATAATAGGAGTAAATTAGAATGTTGCTTAAAGTGAAGGTCCATTTTGATTAATTAGTGCCCGTTTTTTAATAAACCTATTAAAAACAAGGGCACTTTAATTAATCAAAACTGACATTTCACTGTTTTCTTCAAAAACTTACCTTTTAATCCTTGCAGCCGCTCCAGCACTTCCTCAGCCCGTCACAAGCAGTCTTCTCGGGTCCAAAATGACGAATCCAGCTTCCTCCAATCACAGCATTGCATCAGGCCAAGATTCCCCCCAGGGGGAAGCTGTGATTGGAGGAAGCCTGATTCGTCATTTCTGACGTCTGCATAGGCTTCCGACAGCCGGGGGAATCGCTGGAGCTGCTGCAAGGATTAAAAGGTAAGTTTTTGAAGTAAAAAGTGAAATGTCAATTTTGATGAATTAAAGTGCCCTTGTTTTTAATAGGTTTATAAAAAACCGGGCACTAATTCATCAAAATGGACCTTCACTTAAAATTGCATACTCTATCTGATCATGAAAGTTTAATTTTGACAAGACTATCCTTTAAGGTGGTTTAGCACTGATTTAGCTTAGTTACTATTGCAAAGAATGCTTCTATTGGATTGTTCATGCCAAACTGATAATCCACCTTTTACATACATGTTACTGCTGAGAATCTTAGGGGGGAGGGTGAAGTTAACACAAGCTCACATAAATTGCCTAAAAGTATTAACCCAAACCTCCTTGGAGAAAGTAAAACAAACACAAGTTTAGATGTATTTTACAGCAAAAGGCAGCACAATAAATAATGAATGTATATTGCAATAATGTAAATTTTATATACATTGTTGAAATGTCAAGTTTAATGGTCCTTTAAAGAGCAAGGTTAAATGGTGCAAATTCACTTATCCCTCTTGTTCTGAGCTAACATTATTACTATGTACGTCACATTTACAGAGTCAATTGTATGGTGAAGCCAGCCAGACCCCCTTCCTAGTCATTTTTTTTTATTCCGTCTCTCATTACGTTTCCCTATTACAGTGACTCACTATACTCAATGTCAAAATTAAAGGGACATTTCGGTCAACATTTAAATGCACAATACCAAATTACATGTTTGGAAAGAAACATACTGTATTTGCAATATACATGAATTGTCAAAAATGATTATAGTAAAAGTTGTCACTGTTTCAGTGTTAACATTTTTCTCAGCATGTGCATGTGAAACATAGCTAGATATTCTCACTGCACCAGTATTTTTAATACTATAGCAGCTCAAAAAGTCAGTGGGGCTTGAATTATGTCAGCAAATTGAGTCATTACCAGATGGTACAAGCACCTTAGTGTTTAAAATGCTGGTGCACAGTGCATACTTAAATACACGTTTGAAACAGCTATAGCTCCTATTAGAAGCATTTTTGTTAATACATGTATTTTACAAAAATGCTTCTATACAAAACTGAAATGCATCCATGTAGATTCCAATTTTAGCTCAAATCTCCCTTTAAAGTTTCACAATTCAGATAAAGCATACAATTTAAACAAACTTTCTAATTTAACTCCATCATGAAAACATGCACACACTTTTTATATGCACACTTTTTGAGGCTCTAGCTTCTACTGAGCATGTGCAAAAGTACACAGTGTATACATATATATATATATATATATATATATATATATATATATGCATTTTGTGATTGGCTAATGGCTGTCACATAGTATGGGAGGAGGGAAAATTGGATTTACTTTGAAATTTGCAAGGAAACATTCTAATGCTCATTTTAAATTCAATGTGATTGCATTGCCTTTCTATTGTGTATTTCTCAATTATTTAAATTTACTGTATTTAGTGGTCCTTTATCTTTCTTTTTTAATCAAACAGCTCTGTAACTTGCAAATGCTGTAAACAAATGTCAATTTTAAAAACCTAGGGCTCTCTAGGGACCATGTGCCAAAGCACAATTTTTATACACAAAGGGCTGGATTACAAGTGGAGTGCAAAATATCGATTTTGAGAAAGTGATATTTGCGCTCCACTGAGTAATACCAGTGCACACAAATGTGCGCTGATATTACAAGTTAGCCGCAATGCAAAAGCGATCTCGTGTTCACATTGCTGGCAAGCATTGCGCTCACGAGAGCTCGCTTCCATTGGCTTCAATGGGAGCCTTGTTCTCATGCCGTAAGACACGGCATGAGAATGTAGCACAGCAAAGGGGGTAAGTCACGCAGCTATGGCAGCAAATTGTACATAAATATGTATATGCTTATATACATATATATTTACTGGGAACACACAGTTCCCATAGACCGCTATGTAAAGGCACTTTTCAGTGCCGTTTTTTTCTAACACCCCACACCCGCCAACTTTAGCCCCCAAAAACTGCCTGGTGGAGTTATTTTATTAAAAAATTAAAATGCTACAATTTTTATTTTTTAATAAAATACACACCACTGTATCTTGGGGGCATTTGGGGCACATTTATAAAATTAACCAGAGATATGATCTATGGTTAATTTTATAAGCACTAATTACTACCGTAACCACTTGTAATGGCTGGTTATTTATTGCGCTCTCGCAAAGGGGCTAGTTTGCCCGTTTGCGGGCGCACGATAAATTAGCGCTCCACTTGTAATCTGGCCCAAAAGCAGCAGGTTTTTAATGATCCCTTCAATACTGTGTCCCTTTAATTAGCATCAGATTAAATAATAATATATTGGCTTGTGATAAGGTAAAAAAAAACTACTACACAAGCTGAGGTTTAAAAATGAGGGAGAAAGGGGGGCATTTTATATTGCTATTAGGGATATTACAAATGCACATAAGTAGAATTTGCTGTATATCTTTTTGCTGATGAAACAAAAGAAGATATAATAAGGTTGACATAACTGTCTATGGGGTTTATCAAAATGATAAATTATCTAAGTAAATTCAGGAGTGGGTCAGAGTGTCGTTTTATGTAAAAAAAGAAATGCAAAATAATGCACTTAGGTTACAAAAAAAAAATACATGGCAAAAATATATAATTATTAATAGCACTATTGTGTCAGCTATTATGAAGGATGGGTCCTGAAATCATTAGCTCAGATCACTTATACAGACCACATCAGCAAATTTTAATGCATGTTTATTCATTGGAGTATTTTCAATTAAGTGTCTGCATTTTTTCATAAATAGAAATATTATTTCACAAATAAACCATTTCCCACTGGGCAAAAAAATAAATAAAACAATTAAAAAAATTATATATATATATATATATATACAGGTATATATATATATATATATATATATATATATATATATATATATATATATATATATAAATAATTATTAATCCTCATAGTGTGCTGTTTAACTCCATAACAGCCCTTTTTAACATTAAGCTTATTGGCAAATCAGCGTAAAATATGATTAAAATATGGACATTCACTATTCAAAATTACGCAAAACAGTAAGGGCTAGATTACAAGTGGAGCGCTAATTTATTGCACACTGTTTAATGGGCAAATTTGCCCATTTACGGGGACACAATAAATAACCTGCCATTACAAGTGGTTGGTTATTGCTACCACGAGATACCCGGTAGCAATTAGCGTTCCGAACATTAACCAGAGATCAGATCTCTGGTTCATTTTCTAAATGTCCCCCAAGTGCCCCCAAAATACAGTGCATATTTCTTTTTTAAAAATAAAAAATAGTAGCTTTTTTTTTTAAATAAAAAAAAATTGCACTAAGCAGTTAAAAAGGGTTAAAAGTGGCAGGTGTGGGTGCCTTTATATTGCAGTATATGGGAACTGTGTCTTCCCTGTAAATATATATGTATATGCTTACATACATATATAGTTATGTGTTAATATGTGTATATATATATATACTGTATATATATATATATATATATTTATATATATATATTTATATATATTTATTAGTTGCTGCCCATCGCTGTGCGACTTACTCACGGCATGAGAACAAGGCTCCCATTAGAGCCTATGGAAGCGCCAGCGCGCTCTATTGCAAGTTCGCGTTCACATTTTGTTTTTAACTACTATACAGCTATATTTAGGAGATTACTTTGTTCAGTTATCCTAATACTAATTTCAGTGTTTAAATGCAAAGTCATTTATAAGCATTTGTATCCTTTCTTGATATTTGGTCTAATTAATGATCTATAAATAGCTGCATAGGGAACTACAACTAAATGAAGAAATGGAAATCTTGTCATCTTGCTTACAGGGAGATCCTTTAATTGAATGAAAATTGTATTTTTGCTGACAAGTCTTCATGTCATTAAATTTTTTTTATGAGCATTAAAAGATATAAAGTTGTTTACATTGTTGGGAAAAAAAATCTCCAATGCAAGTGTATCTTTGCTGCATATGATATGAATTTCAATTGTGTACTGTGAAGCAGAAAAGCACCGACAAAATGGTGGTTCTGTTGCTCCTGTACAAACCAATTTATTGATACAAATCGGTATACCATTGATTATGCTGTATATTTCTTCTCTGCTATAGTTATCAACAGAAGCATAAAAGTACATTGCACTGCAATATGTTTGCAAATGATAACTGTTGAATGGAGGAAAACTTTGACAAAGATGAATTCTCTCTGGCTGGTAAATAAGAAGCCACCTTTCATACGTTTTCTAAACACGCTCTGTTTTGTACACATATTTTTGTTTATGTAAAGCAGACTTGGCACAGTACTTATAAAAAGGGAAATTATTATTCACTGTGAAAAAATGAAATACAAATTAGTAGATGAATTTGTGTATTAAATTAAAAAGGGTTATGATGCCATTAAATATATGAATTTTAAATGTTATTGGTTTATTAATTGTAGGAAATGCTGGCCTCCGGCTCAATAACTTACAGAATGGAAAGGCAGTTATGTATAATACGTTGGGGTGTATGATTCTGTAGTGTCTTCTAGACAGAGGGCAATTATTTACTTTGCAAACATATTTGTGATTGTTTCTAGGGTTCCTGAAACTTTATATCATGCTCAAAAATTGACTATGGGAGGGCATAAGCCACACAGAGACTGGAATGTGACATCTTAGCTACACATGGGTTCAGGAACTGTTCTGAGACATGGAGTCTAAAAATGTTTTGAGCTAGTAATGGGGTAATAGGATGTTCTACACACAGAGTCTGGTAATGTTTTGAGATTGACATGGAGTCAGAAAATGTTCTGAGATACATAAGGGGTTCAGGCATGCTCTGAGCTACGCAATGGGATATGCAATGTTCTGAGCTAGATATCGGGTAAGAAAATATTCTGAGATGGACATGGGGTTGTGGAAATGAGATAGAAAAACACCGGGTCAGGAAATTCACAAAACTACAGATTGTTCTAAGCTAGAATTGGGGACAGGTCATGTTTTTAGGTTGTAATAGGAGCAGGAAATATTCTGAAGACAATTATTCAAGATTGACCTGGACTAGGAGCATTATTTGATCTACAGTCATGGGCCCCTATTTATCAAGGTCTGGCGGACCTGATCCGACAGTGCGGATCAGGTCCGCCAGACCTTGCTGAATACGGCGAGTAATACGCTCGCCGTATTCAGCATTGCACCAGCAGCTCACAAGAGCTGCTGGTGCAACGCAGCCCCCTGCAGATTTGCGGCCCATCGGGGTGTCAATCAACCCGATCGTACTCGATCGGGTTGATTTCCGGCGATGTCTGTCCGCCTGCTCAGAGCAGGCGGACAGGTTATGGAGCAGCGGTCTTTGGGACCGCTGCTTCATAACTGCTGTTTCTGGCGAGCCTGCAGGCTCGCCAGAAACACATGGCATCAAGTTCCATACGGAGCTTGATGAATATGCCCCATGGAATGAATCAATCTCTGAGCTAACCATTAAGATTTTGCTTTCTGTGTACTTAGGATTCATCCATTAGATTCAATGTGGTTCCAAGACAATAAAGCATCCTAATAGGCTCTCTTTTGCATTCTCAGTATTATGGGGTATACCAATAACATTATGAAATGGTGACAAAAGAGTAAGTCCTACTCCTGTGTAAAAGCTAGTCACAGAATATATCTAACAACTCAGTACTGATTACCATCCATTAACTGAAACAGGTTAGATGACTTCTTAGGGCCGTATTTAAGAAAGTAAGGTGGACAGGGGCGTACATCTTCACCCCTGTTCAACCAACTTCGCGTTTAGCGGGCAGCATATGGCTGTCAGGCTAGTGTGCAATGCTGCCCCCTGTTCAGGCGCAGCCAATTGTGTGCGAGCAAGGGAAGTCAAACTCCCTGGATAGAAAAGTGGTTTAAGAAGCAGTGGTCTGATGACCGCTGCTTCTTTAATCTCGGGTATAGGTTTGCTTATGCAAACCTGCAGCCAACGGTGCTCTGACGCCTTGATAAATGGGGCTCTTAGAGTTGGACACTTTCCTTTTTTATATCTCAGAATCTCCCATACACTTTAAAAGATACATTGATAGGGGTTCTGACTAAAACAGAATTTACTCCAGTGCTAGATGCCAGGGAACATTGAGAGCTCGATTTTGCACACTGTCATTTGTGTCAGCCTGTGTCTAATCCCAGAAAAATGTCACATACTATCAAGCAAACTATAGAGACACATTTGACACATTTTAGTGAGTCCATAAAAACTAGGTCAGAACACAGTAATAAGACTTATCAACACCATGAGAATCTTTCTTTTTCTGAACGTAAGGCCATTGAGACCCTTAAAAACAACAAGGATATTGTCATACATAGTTCAGATAAAGGGGGTAATGAGGTTCTATTGAATAGGTGTGATTATATACTAGAATCTATTCGCCAATTATCGGACAAGTATACGTATATGATTTTGAGCAATGACCCTACAAAGGATTATAAAATGATTCTGGAGAATATAGTGGAACAGGCATTCGAAAATGGTATTATAAATTCAAACACTAGGGGTTGTTTAATCCCAGATGCGCCTGTGGTGGCCATCTTCCACTATTTTCCTTAGTTTCATAAAACTTTGGTTAATCCCCCTGGCCGCCCTATTGTGGGAGGTATAGGGTCCTTGAACAAATCTTTGTCTGAATTGGTTGATATGTTCTTACAACCACTGGTGCTAGCTTTAGACAGCTATGTCAAAGATACTACATCTGTGTTGCAGGAAATGCAAAACATAAAATGGCAAGAAAATGATGTATTGGTATCCTTGGATGTTCCATACCCCATCAGAAAGGGTTGGAGGCTTGGCATTACTTTTTAGACCAACATTCTGATTATTCAGATGAAACCATACACTTCATATTGTTAGTGGTCGAATATTTGCTAACACATAATTATTTTTTGTTTGAGGGTAGGTACTACTTCCAGAGATGTGGAACAACTATGGGCGCTAAATTTGCGCCCTCATATGCATACCTTTATTGAGGTTGAAGGGGAGCAGTTCCACATCTTTAGAGATAGGAATCCTTATAGAAAAAATATTATTTATTATGGCCGCTACATTGATGACCTGCTCTTTGTATGGCAGGGTGATCAAGAGTCAGTGTTAGAATTTCATAAATATGTTCAGGCAAACAACTTAAATTTAAAATTTACTGTGGAGCACAGTAATAAACAACTACATTTTTTGGATATTACCCTGTACCCTAATTGTGAGAAAGAAATAATTGAGACTGAATTATATCGTAAAACTATTGCGGGTAATACTATTCTATTCTCTCAATCATACCCTCATCTTATTAAATCAATACCGAAGAGTCAGTTAATCAGAGTCAAATGTAATTGCACTGACCCTGAGGTTTATGAAAAACATGCTAGATCTACTATAAATAGACTTTTGGATAGAGGTTATGATAGGAATTGGTTGTAACAAACCAAGAGAGTTGTAGATTGTATCCCTTGTGAGAAATTGTTAGGATACCCCAATAGGACCAAGAAACAAGGTTGTTTCAGTAAAGGATCAAATATACCTACATTTGTAACATCATACAGTACAGAATTTAGTCAGCTATATAATATTATCAAACAACATCTCACTATTTTGCATAGTAATCCAACTCTCTATAAATTTGTAAAGGATGGTTGCAGGTTTGTGCCTCGCAAAGCTATAACTCTTATGGATACTTTGTCTCCCTCAGCATTACCCAGGATTGATACATCAGGGTGGTTGAGGAAGAAAAAAGTATTTTACAAATGTGGCGCCTCACGCTGTAAAACATGTGACTATGTAATACAAGGTAGTACATGCAGATCCTCTGTACGCGATAAAGAATTTGATAAAAGGTATTTCATTAATTGCGGTATAACACATGTTATTTATTTATTGACTTGTATGGGTTGCAAAAAACAATATACAGGTCGTACAAAAAGAATGGTAAAACACAGGTTCCTCGAACATGTGAGGGCTATAGAGTATCCAGAATCAAAAACTCCCATAGCTAAACATTGATGAGGGTACAGGCCATTGATTTTATTCCTAGGACCATGAGAGGTGGTAACAGAGAAATCAAACTAGATGAAAGGGAAGTATTTTGGATATTTCACCTCAAAACAAGATACCCTCAGGTTTAAATTCCCAGATAAGATGTTAATCTGTTTATTAAAAAATAGTTATAACTGTATATGTACTAAGCGATATTTCTATGTATGTATATTATTATTAATATTTTGGTAGTGTTAATAACTCATATAGCACTTTATAGTGTCAAAAAACTGTTTAAAACATGCATTATCATAATACAATATGTTTAGTATTACTCACACTACTGTGGAACAATTTTTGTATAGGTGATAGGGGTTAATTTGTAACCAACTTGCTAATTATGTTCCAATTGGATACATGTTTCATGGGATTGGTAGTTTAGGATATAAAAGGAGCTGTCCTTGGCCCTCCCATTTATCAGTGAACAAGTGCCTACGGGCACGAAATGCGTATGATGCGGGGGGGGGGCTGAGGCTCTCCTATCACCTTGTTTGTTTATTCCGTCTTGGTTTTATATGTTTCCGGCTGTTTTTATCTTCAATAAAGAGGAACTGTTTTTTCAAATATTTGTGTGATCGGATCTTTAGTGATGGGACTTTAGGCGCCATGTACTAGGCATCAAAGTGACCTTTTCGCGTGTATTTTAACGTCAAAATTCGAGCACGGACTAAATATCATATTTACCAAGCCGCAATCAAAGTTATAAACCACTTTTTTAAATCTGCGATCGTACTTTTCAGCAACTAATCGATCCGAACCCTTTTTTCATATACTAAACCATCAATCATCATAAAATCCGCTATTAACGGGGGGGCGTGTCTAACCACCGACTATGATGGCTGCTTTTTAATTAGGGCTTAACAGAAGAGTGTCTAAAACTGCTGTTTAGCACTCCTATACACCACATACCAAGCCTGATTCGGGACAATTAGTGCTTGTGGAACAGGATTGGACTTTTTTCTATGTGTGATCTTTGCCCAGCAGACCAGAATCTATGAGGTACGCAGCAGGGGCCTAGTGACGGCCGGGAACCTCATCCTCCCCTCCATATTTCTGATGCTATCAGATAGAACCAGCCAGTTGTGCTGCAGAATTGAATACACTCTACACATCATCCCTTCACAAGGGTGAGAAGGCGGATTGAGCTTAGAACAAGCCTATAATACACTATATGCAACAGTGCATCTACAAGCTCTGCGGAGTATAGCCCTAATATTTTCACTAAAGAAGTGGTGAGATCAATATGGCGACGGCAAACGACTGGCATCAGTCGATAATACAGCTACTGGACAGACGTTTTGAGGAAATTGAGCGAAGCTTGATCAGTGTCCTCTCATCTGTTTATGATCAATCACCTTCCGTGGAGAGTTTGCGGAGTACACAGGAGCAGGAGGTTTCGTCAGATACATTGCTTGGTGCGGCGGCTACTGAGAACAAACAGTTGCAGACTGCTGTAGAGCCCATTTGTGTTTATTCGGAACTTTCTATTCCCCTACATGAGGAGAGTCCTCTTTACCTACCTATCGCTACTTGGGCGAATCACCTACTTGTGGCCGGCCCCTTGCGGGAGGTCATGGAAACCCTATCTGCATTTAAGGGAGCTCTGACTGTGAAAATGACAAGGCACCCGACTTCCCAGCTTGTCAAGTGTCTATCGGAGGATATGCTATTTTTAGATGTGAAACGCTGGGGACACTTACAGCAGCTGTTGGTCAACTCCTTCAACAGAGCAGGAGTAGGCTGAATCTGAGACCTGAGGACTTGTTAGAGACGCAGGTCCTTTGTTTTTGATACTTGGTTTTTCTTTATGTTTTGTTTTTCCCCCCAAGTTATCTGACTCTTTAAATACGTCTGTATAGCACTGGGTTGTATGTGTCTGGCCTCCTTAATGATGACTATCTTTCTGATCATAGTCTAACCTCAGTCTTCTGGGAAAGGTATCTTCATCTACGAGAATGTTGGAAAATAACACTTGAGGTCTGCAGTACTGCGCAGCATTGTTTGTGTATATATGATGAGACAGGTCTGCTCTGCATTTCCTATGTTGCAAGGGATATACTATAAATGTGCCTAGGTAGATTTTAAGATTTACAGTCTGAGACTTATAAAGGTTTGATGATGCCTTTCCAAGAGTTATATATATGTACTCTTTCTTTCCCCAAGATTTTTAATCACATTATAGGCAGACGCAGCATGCTTTCAGACATCAGTAGACCATTGTGTATGGCTTAATATTTATTTACTTTTTCTCCCTCTTGAGATGAAGCTGGGTTTGTGGCTATACAGACAAAATCCTACTATATAGATAGTTATTACTATTTCATCACCCCATGCTACTAATACAATATGCACTGGGTCTAGAGAGTTTAGAGACTCTTCTATAAAATGTATACTTAAAGTTCCCTGATACACTATTATGATAATTTTATCTAGAGACCTTAAAGCTATTTTGTTCACCAGCATTTCATTATACTCCCACATTTATTAATAGTTTACTGTGATATAGTTTACAATTACTTATCTTTGAAGGTTTCACTGTCTAGGTAACAAATTCAGTCCACTATATAAGTTATAGTCTTGCATGTGTATTTGATATATATACAGGGTCCAAGAGTGGCCCTTTAAATACTAGCCTCCCCATGTAATCTGCCCCTATTAGAGTAGTCGTTTTATTCTATAGCCCAAGAGAGGCTACTATATTTATTTTGGGGTTATCCAGATAGCGCGTAATTGACATTAGAAAATTGGGGTTGTCTAATTACATGATATACTGAAAAATGAGGTAACTATTTTCTCTGCCAATTATTGTATTATTTGACATTTTCTTTGATTTGGTTCATTTTGCATTTACATTGTATCTATATTGCTTCTCCGGATTGTTATAGGAGACATATGTACTGTGTGATATTGTACCTCAATAAAAAATAAAAATAGTTTGCATTAAAAAAAAAAAAAAAAAAAAATCCGCTATTAACGGAAATGATCAATGTTACAACCAATCTGTCCTCTCAAACTTTCGCTTTAACTTTGTGTGATTTGCTTTGCAACCATTTAGGTAGTGAATACAATAGTAAACTATAGGGGTTATCAGACTGACACCAGGTTGAAGTACTTAAGTTAAGCAGGTAGACCAAAATCATTTCATTATTAGTTTGGCAGCAGTGAATGAAGATGGAGACACATTTACATTTGGTACATATACATTTAATTTCATCTAATTATATTTACCTTGAATATCACTATCACAGTCATCAGTGATGCCCTCGACGACCTCCGTACTTAGTCTCTGGAGGACTTTTTTTTCAAAGTCTGTCAAATCTGCGACATAAGGTTGTCCGCCACCAGTACCACATGCATATTGCTTCTCTTTTGCGATTTTGGCTTTGTTTGATGCTTGATATCATTGAAACTTTTTTGCACGATTCAATATCTTTTTTGGTTGGTCCTTGAGCACTCACAGCATCACAAATTTTTTGCCAAATAATTTTTTCACTGGCGTGGGGGGTTTGCTTGACTCAACTACCATATATATTTTCATAGTAATCAAGTACGAGATCAACAAGTACAACATTCTGTTGATGGGAGAAGTTTTGGTTGCGAGTCTTATTCGAAGTACCAGAATCTCCGGAGGAAGCCATATCAACTTTCTTCTCACAGTAAAAACCAAAAGGAATAAAAAAGTTTTCTAAAATTTCTGGGAAATACACGTTCTTATACATGTAAAAAGCTTATGTTGCCACTTGTATGACGAATACTACACCTATATGGTCACGCTGTTGGTTAATAAATCGACCAATAGACCGTAGGCTGCTTAGTAACTTTGTTCTTTTGCGCCGAGCAAAGCTTCAAAGTTATCAATAATCCAATTGTCTTCGAGACATATTAGATGCAATATTTTACGGGTTGATTTTTAGTACATTCATGTAACGAAGTTAAGTCAGCTAGGTGCGAATGCTGGCGGGTAAATTCGATATGCTTAGTGCAATGATTTTGACGCCTTAGTACATGGCACCCTTTGTGTGGATGTTCACATAATATTAAGACTGGCATATTTCCTGATACATTCAAGCATGCATTAATCACACCAACCCTTAAAAAGCCTTTGCTTAACCTTACCACTCCTTCTATCAGCCAGTCTCCTTACTTTCATTTGGCTCTAAATTATTGGATGAGTCTATAATCACTTAACTCAATTTCTCTCAACAAATGCTTTACTTGAACCCCTTCAACCTGATTTCTGACCCAAACACAGACAGAACAGAAATGGCTCTCAATAAACTAACAAATGATCTGCTATCAGCTATAGCAAAACAACACTATTCCTCACTTACTTATTCTCCTGGATCCATCTGCTGTTTTTGATACAGTTGACCATGCTTTCCTCTTAATTTTTTTTAATTCTTTTGGCATCTGAGCCATCTCCTGGTTCTTTTCCTATGTCTCAAAACTGCTTGTTTAGAGTTTCCTTTAATAACATATACTTTGATCCTTTCTCTCTTTTTCTTGGGTCCTCTTCACTTTTTTCTATGTATATCCTCCATTGAGAAAATAATTAATTCCATCATTTTGTCACATATTGACTACTGCAACCTACCCTTAAATAGTCTTTCCAAAAAACTGCCTCTACTCCCTTTTAATCTATCATGAATGCTTTAGCTAGACTCATCCACATAAGTTGCTGATCTACATTAATTGCCCTGCTCTGCCAGTCCACACACTGGATCCCCATACACTACGTACAACTCTAACCTATAAAGCATGCAACAGCTCAACTCCCAACTATATTTCTTCACTCATCTATACATACTCTCCGACCTGCCCTCTTTGACCAATGTCTGACCTATGTCTATCTGCTCCCATTATTTATACTTCTCTCTCTCACCTACAAGACTCCTCATGCACTGCTCCTGTCCTCTGGAACTCTCTACCCCACTCCATCAAACTGTCTCCAAACTTGTAAAGTTTCAGGCACGTTTTAAAAACCCACCTATTTAAAAAAGCTTACCATGTCTCTGAGCCAAAATAAACTTGAACTGCCTTGACTAGTTACTGGGACTTACAATCCATGTGACAAGCTACCCCAAACCTTATGGACTCAATGTAAGAAGCAGCGGCCAGCATACAAACAGATCCGTTGCCTGTATGTAGCGAAGGTGTTCCGACAACTTCTCATGTTGAGAAGCTTGTCAGAACACAGCTTAATACATGGGACCGTAAGTCTCTGCACCCTCCACCTGTAGACTGTAAGCTCTTTGGATCAGGGCCCTCTTCCTTTTGTACTAACTTGTTTTGTTTAGTCTGCTGTGTATTTGCATCTTACCCCAAATGTTTGTCCTTGTATACCTACCTTTGTATCCATTGCTACAGAGTTGTGTGACGCTATACAAATAAATGATAATAATATTAATAATAATAATAATAATAACTTTACATTTTCCCACAACAGGCCTAACCGAAATGAAATTCTAGCAATTTTCTTTTAACAGACTAAATGGTTTGTTTTTCAACAGTCTAGATGTTTTTTTGTTAAGTAAGGACTTTTAGACTGAAAATAATGATACAAGTACTGTGCACGTTTTTGTCTTGTCCCATCAGTTCTTAAAATAAAGCTTAAAGGGCCATGATACCCAAATGTTGAAACACTTGATAGTGATGCAGAATAGCTGTAAAAAGCTGACTAGAAAATATCACCTGAACATCTCTATGTAAAAAAGAAAGATGTTTTACCTCAAATGGTCCTCAGTAGCCACATCCCATTGTAAAGGACTTCTAAGCAGCAAATCAGTATGTCTGTCCTGGGACAGCTAAGGGAGTGAGCTTACGTGCACACTCATATTATTTCCCTATTCAGTTTAAGGAAGTTTACTATGAAATCTCATGAGAGTTAAGTCAAATCTCATGCGATCACAGTAAAAGAGTTCATGACCTCAGCACTGTTGATGCTGATTGGTTGCTGTTCATTTCTTCATTTTTTTTATTTTTTTTACCTGCAGCTGGACAGCAGCTGAATTATAACTTTTTACACAGAACTTACTCTGCTGAGCTGAGGAGATTGTGAGGTAAAATATCTTCATTTTTTACATAGAGATGCTCAGGTGATATTTTCCTGTCAGCTTTTTACTGTTATACTGCATCAGTTTCAAGTGATTTAGCATATGAGTATTATGTCCCTTTAAGGCAATTTCATCTCATTGTTTTTGAATCTTTTCCTGTGCATGTCAGTCAGGGCATTCTCTAGTAATTTGTAAATGGAACGTTCCATACAACAACAACATTCAATATTATTCCTTACATTAGGCAGTGAACCATTAATCATCTATATTTGATTACCTTCAGTGACTGTAATTATTTAGTTCTGAGAAAAGTACACAAAATAAAACTGTTGTGAACCTGCATCACACAACATTATTAAATTGTTTGAATATATTAAATGTTTGTTTACCAATTCATAATAAATAATTAAGATTGAAACTATTAATACCAATGAAAAAATAGCAAGTGTGGACATCTGATTCTAAGAGTATTTTTAATGTGTTTTTATTCATGATTAGGACAGTCAATTATACTTCTTTATAAAAAAAATTTGCATTGTATTTTTGGTATCTAGGTCTGAGAGAGTAAGCAATGAGTTAAATATAGGCTGTTGTGTTTTATCTTGGACAAAAGAAAGTGTACCGAGATACTATCACAACTTATGTCACAGCAGTGTCTGTTATCATATCACAAAAACAATTCAGCTTCTTTCTTTCTGAGATCTCCTGGAGGGATTATTCAGAAGCGCTTAGATTGGAAAGCCCCCTCTTTATTCATAAGTCTGACTCATTCCATCTCTTTGAATTTGTGCTGAAATCTTTTATTAGCCTTTTTCTTTTTGTTTATTAAGATATAAAGTTTTATTATTTTTTTTTTTTGGTTTTTATTTTATGGAAGGTCAGAAACAGTGTTCCATGTACAGTGCATGGCTCAGAGTACAATAGCCAGGACTGCACCAAATTCCCAGACAATGTCTCAAGAGAGTAGCTTGTCATAAGAAATTCCAAGGTACAGGTTGTGAAACAGAAATGGTTTTAGGGTAAATGTCTGTCTGTTATAGACTGTTTCTCCAAGGAACACTTGTAATCCTTTCTCTGCATAGACTTTTAAAAGAGACAGTAGACTTAGTAAAACAACTCAGCAGTATACTTCATTATATATCCCCCCCTTTCATGTAATATAGCTCTTAAAAAAAAAAATGTTTTTTTTTAATTTTCAGAGCTAGAAATGCACACTGCAGAGGTGTCTAGACTAACCCTGCTACATATCTTTTCCTAAATGAACTTTGCCATAACATAATGACTGTGGCTAGCCTTGTCTGCATACTCAGGCCCAGATTGGCTCCACTTAATAAGGCAAGTGCTGGCTGAAATTTGGCTATTGAAAAAGAATTGCAGCAAACAAGACTATAATTTATTTTTAAAAATGTTTAGGCTTGGCAGAAATGTTATCCTATAGCAACACAAAAGGGAAGTATTGTATTTATAAGGGCCTTTATTTAACAAGGTGTAGCGGACCTGATCCGACAGTGCGGATCAGGTCCGCCAGACCTCGCTGAATACGGAGAGCAATACGCTCTCCGTATTCAGCATTGCACCAGCAGCTCACAAGAACTGCTGGTGCAACGCCGCCCCCTGCAGACTCACGGCCAATGGGCCACCAGCAGGGGGGTGTCAATCAACCCGATCATACTCAGAGCAGGCGGACAGGTTATGGAGCAGCGGTCTTTGTGACCGCTGCTTCATAACTGCTGTTTCTAGCGAGTCTGAAGACTCTCCAGAAACACGGGCCGTCAAGATAGATAGGCCCCAAGGTGTTTACTGCACCTTTAATGTTACACAACATTTAAAGGGATATTACACTCAACATTTACTCTACGTGTAAACAACTATGCAATATACATTCAATTTTATTTTGTGCTTGTTCAACATCTTCCATAAAGGATGGAGTGCCTCAATCATACTCTTTATATATGAATCAGAAAGTATTCACTGTAAAGCAAAAGATCTGCACGCATAACAAATGTGTCAAACGTATCTTACGCTGTCATCTTTTTAGAAACAGTTCATAGACACCCCCCTTAAATGCTTCTTAAATGTTTTTGAGTATTCTCATCTCTATCACTGTGACTAGTTAGGGACTGATATAAATTATCTACACATATCAACAAAGCACTATATAGGAGAACCAGTGTTCTGCAATACACAAACTTCTCTCTGGGACACACACAAAATTTTAAGGGGCCGAATTATCAAGCTCTGAATGGAGCTTGATGCCCCTGTTTCCGCGTGAGCCTTCACTCTCCATAACTTGTCCACCTGCTCTGAGGCTGCGAACATCAATTCATACGATCCTATACGATCGGGCTGAAAGACACCTCCTGCTAGCGGTCGATTGGTGGCGAATTTGAAGGGGGCGGCATTGAACAAGCAGTTCACAAGAACGGCATTTATCGATGTGCGGCAGACATGATACGCTTCATCGTATCATGTCCGCTCGCTCTTTCATAAATTGGCCCCTAAGATTTAAATTAAAGGAAAAGCAGGCAAAATGGATTATGAAAGTTCAGTGCGCATTTTTTCCCCCACTACTAAACATTACATTTTTGGGGGAATACAACTTTGTATTAAATGTCTATTTAAGTAGGGTAAACGTTTTCTGACCCTTTAACATTCTATACAAGTTTCTGTTTATAATACGCCACAGCAAAGGAGAACAGGGATCCTCTGGGATTTTTGATAGATTCCTCCAGAATTTTCCATGAGTGTATCCCTGAACTGCACTTGTTATGCACAACCTGGTCAAACTTGTTAAATTATTTTCAAACATTGAACTGTAGTACTTAAAGGGACACTAAACCCAATTTTTTTCTTTCATGATTCAGATAGAGAATACAGTTTTAAACAACTTTCCAATTTACTTCTATTATCTAATTTGCTTCATTTTTTAGATATCCTTTGTTGAAGAAAGAGCAATGAACATGGGAGAGCCAATCACACGAGGCATCTATGTGCAGCAACCAATCAGCAGCTACTGAGCCTATCTAGATATGCTTTTCAGCTAAGAATATCAAAAGAATTAAGCAAATTAGATAATAGAAGTAAATTAGAAAGTTGTTTAAAACTGCATGCTCTTTCTAAATCATGAAAGAAAAAATGTGGGTTTCATGTCCCTTTAAGGAGACATGAAACACAAATTTATTTATCTCATGTTTTATATAGAGAATACCATTTTAAACAACTTTCTAATTTACTTCTATTATCAAAATTTTCATTTTCTTGGTATCCTTTGTTGAAGGGTCAGACAAACACTACTGGGAGTTGAACACATATGTTAAGCCAATGATAAGAGGCATATATGTGCAGTCACCAATCAGCAGTTAGATCCCAGTAATTCATTGCTGCTCTTGAGCTTTTCTATGCCTTTCTGAAAAGAGAAGTCTAGAATTGAATGAGACTCATGGGAAGGACTGTGTGTGCTACGTAGACGCAGAGTGAGTCATGTTATTCTATGGATGAAGTAGGCCAATTAGTGGTAAGACTTGCCCAGGCTGTAGGTGGAACTTTTAGCAGGTTGTGTGGACGGAGTCAGAGAAGTTGCTGGTTGCACTTAGGAAACCAGACACTTTCCCTGAAGTCAGTGACTGCTGCGAGAGGGAGGCAGAGCTCGCAAGCCTTGCAATTTGCAGGCTGGTCGAGAGCTCTTCTACTGTTAAAGAGACACTGAACCCAATTTTTTTTTTCCATGATTCAGATAGAGTATGCAATTTTAAGCAAATTTCTAATTTACTCCTATTATCAATTTTTCTTCGTTCTCTTGCAATCTTTATTTGAAAAAGAAGGCATATAAGCTTTTTTTGGTTCAGACCTCTGGACAGCACTTTTTTATTGGTGGATGAATTTATCCACCAATCAGCAAGAACAACCCAGGCTGTTCACCAAAAACGGGCCGGCATCTAAACTTACATTCTTGCATTTCAAATAAAGATAAAAAGAGAATGAAGAAAATTTGATAATATGAGTAAATTAGAAAGTTGCTTAAAATGTCATGCTCTATCTGAATCCTGAAAGAAAAAATTTGGGTACAGTGTCCCTTTAAGATCTGTGAAAAATGCTAATGAAAAATCCTGTAATACTTTTTGCAACATCGTATGACAAAGTTACAAATAATATTGCAAAACACTGCTGCCATAGAGTACTAAAGACTCGTGCACACTCCTGAGCTCTTATGAGCCTACCTAGTTTTACTCTTCAATAAAAGATACCAAGAGAACAAAGCAAAATTGATAATAGAAGTAAATAGGAAAGTTCTTTAAAATTGCATGCTCTGTTTGAATCATGAAAGTTTAATTTTGACTTTATTGTCCTTTTTAATTGCTAAAAAAAATATTTTGTAAAACATGATTGTAAGGTCCTTTAAAGTAAAAATAAGAAACCATTAAATATCATTAGAGCTGTTTTTTAACTAGCTATGTGCAGTCGTCTATTTTAGGCTCATGCGAATGCAGAAGATGGTAGCCGCAAGATGCATTCATCAATTAACAGAGACAGATTTATTCTTGTGAAAGTGCAATGCACTAAGATCTGTGCAAATCCAAATCTTAGGCCTAGATTTAGAGTTGGGCGGTAGCCGTCAAAACCAGCGTTAGAGGCTCCTAACGCTGGTTTTTACCGCCCTCTGGTATTTGGAGCCAGTCATTAAAGGGTCTAACGCTCACTTTCCAGCCGCAACTTTTCCATACCACATCGCCGACACCTAACTTCAAGTATTAACCCCTAATCTGCCGATCGGAGCTCACCGCTACTCTAATAAATTTTTTAACCCCTACAGCTAATTCTAACCCTAACCCTAACACCCCCCTAAGTTAAATATAATTTTATTCTAATGAAATAAATGAACTCTTATTAAACAAATTATTCCTATTTAAAGCTAAATACTTACCGGTAAAATAAACCCTAATATAGCTACAATATAAATTAGAATTATATTGTAGCTATTTTAGGATTAATATTTATTTTACAGGCAACTTTGTATTTATTTTAACCAGGTACAATAGCTATTAAATAGTTAATAACTATTTAATAGTTACCTAGTTAAAATAATTACAAAATTACCTGTAAAATAAATCCTAACCTAAGTTACAATTAAACCTAACACTACACTATCAATAAATTAATTAAATAAAATACCTACAATTATCTACAATTAAACCTAACACTACACGATCAATAAATTAATTAAATACAATATCTACAAATAAATACAATTAAATAAACTAACTAAAGTACAACAAATAAAAAAGAACTAAGTTACAAAAAATAAAAAAATATTTACAAACATTAGAAAAATATTACAACAATTTTAAACTAATTACACCTACTCTAAGCCCCTTAATAAAATAACAAAGCCCCCCAAAATAAAAAAATGCCCTACCCTATTCTAAATTAAAAAAGTTCAAAGCTCTTTTACCTTACCAGCCCTGAAAAGGGGCCTTTGCGGGGCATGCCCCAAAGAATTCAGCTCTTTTGCCTGTAAAAAAAAAACATACAATCCCCCCCCCAACATTACAACCCACCACCCACATACCCCTAATCTAACCCAAACCCCCCTTAAATAAACCTAACACTAAGCCCCTGAAGATCTCCCTACCTTGTCTTCACCTCACCGGGTCCCGATCTGTCCAGAAGAGCCTCCGATGTCTTGATCCAAGCCCAAGCGGGGGGCTGAAGAGTGACGTCCATCCTCGGGCTGAAGTCTGGATCCAAGCGGCGGCTGAAGAAATCCATCATCGGGCTGAAGTCGGAAGTCCATCATCGGGATGAAGTCTTCTATCAAGCCGCATCTTCAATCTTCTTTCTTCCGGAGCGGAGCGGAGCCATCTTCTTTCAAGCCGACGCGGAACATCCTCTTCAACCGACGCCTACTCGCCGAATGACGGTTCCTTTAAATGACGTCATCCAAGATGGCGTCCCTCGAATTCCGATTGGCTGATAGGATTCTATCAGCCAATCGGAATTAAGGTAGGAATATTCTGATTGGCTGATGGAATCAGCCAATCAGATTCAAGTTCAATCCGATTGGCTGATTGGATCAGCCAATCAGATTGAGCTCGCATTCTATTGGCTGTTCCGATCAGCCAATAGAATGCAAGCTCAATCTGATTGGCTGATCCAATCAGCCAATCGGATTGAACTTGAATCTGATTGGCTGATTCCATCAGCTAATCAGAATATTACTACCTTAATTCCGATTGGCTGATAGAATCCTATCAGCCAATCGGAATTTGAGGGACGCCATCTTGGATGACGTCATTTAAAGGAACCGTCATTCGGCGAGTAGGCGTCGGTTGAAGAGGATGTTCCGCGTCGGCTTGGAAGAAGATGGCTCCGCTCCGCTCCGGAAGAAAGAAGATTGAAGATGCGGCTTGATAGAAGACTTCATCCCGATGATGGACTTCCGACTTCAGCCCGATGATGGATTTCTTCAGCCGCCGCTTGGATCCAGACTTCAGCCCGATGATGGACGTCACTCTTCAGCCCCCCGCTTGGGCTTGGATCAAGACATCGGAGGCTCTTCTGGACAGATCGGGACCTGGTGAGGTGAAGACAAGGTAGGGAGATCTTCAGGGGCTTAGTGTTAGGTTTATTTAAGGGGGGTTTGGGTTAGATTAGGGGTATGTGGGTGGTGGGTTGTAATGTTGGGGGGGGTATTGTATGTTTTTTTTTTACAGGCAAAAGAGCTGAATTCTTTGGGGCATGCCCCGCAAAGGGCCCTTTTCAGGGCTGGTAAGGTAAAAGAGCTTTGAACTTTTTTATTTTAGAATAGGGTAGGGCATTTTTTTATTTTGGGGGGCTTTGTTATTTTATTAGGGGGCTTAGAGTAGGTGTAATTAGTTTAAAATTGTTGTCATATTTTTCTAATGTTTGTAAATATTTTTTTATTTTTTGTAACTTAGTTCTTTTTTATTTTTTGTACTTTAGTTAGTTTATTTAATTGTATTTATTTGTAGGTATTTTATTTAATTAATTTATTGATAGTGTAGTGTTAGGTTTAATTGTAGATAATTGTAGGTATTTTATTTAATTAATTTATTGATAGTGTAGTGTTAGGTTTAATTGTAACTTAGGTTAGGATTTATTTTACAGGTAATTTTGTAATTATTTTAACTAGGTAACTATTAAATAGTTATTAACTATTTAATAGCTATTGTACCTGGTTAAAATAAATACAAAGTTGCCTGTAAAATAAATATTAATCCTAAAATAGCTATAATATAATTATAATTTATATTGTAGCTATATTAGGGTTTATTTTACAGGTAAGTATTTATCTTTAAATAGGAATAATTTATTTAATAAGAGTTAATTTATTTCGTTAGATAAAAATTATATTTAACTTAGGAGGGTGTTAGTGTTAGGGTTAGACTTAGCTTTAGGGGTTAATCCATTTATTACAGTAGCGGCGAGATTCGGTCGGCAGATTAGGGGTTAATAATTGAAGTTAGGTGTCGGCGATGTTAGGGAGGGCAGATTAGGGGTTAATACTATTTATCATAGGGTTATTGAGGCGGGAGTGAGGCGGATTAGGGGTTAATAACTTTATTATAGTAGCGGTGCGGTCCGCTCGGCAGATTAGGGGTTAATAAGTGTAGGCAGGTGGAGGCGACGTTGTGAGGGGCAGATTAGGGGTTAATAAATATAATATATGGGTCGGCGGTGTTAGGGGCAGCAGATTAGGGGTACACAGGGATAATGTAGGTAGCGGCGGTTTATGGAGCGGCAGATTAGGGGTTAAAAAAAATATGCAGGTGTCAGCGATAGCGGGGGCGGCAGAATAGGGGTTAATAAGTGTAAGGTTAGGGGTGTTTAGACTCGGGGTACATGTTAGAGTGTTAGGTGCAGACGTGGGAAGTGTTTCCTCATAGAAAACAATGGGGCTGCGTTAGGAGCTGAACGCTGCTTTTTTGCAGGTGTTAGGTTTTTTTTCAGCTCAAATGGCCCCACTGTTTTCTATGGGGGAATCGTGCACGAGCATGTTTTTGAAGCTGGCCGCGTCCGTAAGCACCGCTGGAATTTAGAGTTGCAGTGGCGTTAACTTATGCTCTACGCTCATTTTTTGGAGCCTAACGCAATGAAAACCCAGCCATTCTGTGAACTCTAAATACCAGCGGTATTTAAAAGGTGCGGGGGAAAAAAAAGCATGCGTAGCTAACGCACCCTTTTGGCCGCCAAACTCTAAATCTGGCCGTTAGTGTGTTGCACTTTCAGAAGAATAAATCCAGCTCCAAAAATTCCAGAATGCAGCTTGCGGCTATCATCTTTAGGATTCGGATTGGCCAAAAATAGCCAAATGCACAAATTGTTCATCTAACATATGGTTAATTAATTAAATAAATACAGATTTTTATTAATTAGATATGTATTTAAATTAATTAAACAAAACCTACTCTCCAAGACCCCATCCATTATTCAAATGCTAACATTCCATCTGAATGTCAAAATAAATGTTATAGGAAATAGTTGCTCTATGATTTGAAAGTCAAAAAAGAGACATTTACTCATTCCTCATTATAGTCTTTGCCATGTACCTTTTAATAGTAAACATGCCCTGTTATTGTCACTGCAAATTCTGGCTTTGCACTATGAGGATATGTACATGAGTACAGATTCTGCCAAAGCTCCAACATGAAACTACAAATTGATAAGTACAAAGGAATCACAGAACAAAGCTCAGCTGCTTGCATCATGTCACAGAAAGCAAAACAGGTTCCAACTGGCAAGTTCATTTTTGACATGGCTTAGAGAGACTGTAATACATTGCTTTTGATTGACAAAAAGTCTCTTTTCTAGGGCTATGAACGATACAATGCCTGGGAATGTCATAACTGCAGTGAAAGCAAGTTGTACTATAAACAACTTCTGATTTTTGAAATCACAAAAGAAAGCAAAAAAGAAAAAGCGTCCATTGCCCCAAGGCTGTGACCCTCAAGCTTCTCACTGAAGTCTCCTACGGCTGCTGAGGTATAAACTACTAAAGAACATGACAAGCCCATACCTTTTTGAAGGCTGGAAGAATCCCTAGGCTCTCAGTGTGCTTCCCCTGGTCTTGTCTGTGCGCTGTCGGTTTGTTGCATGACGTGTACTATTTTTGTAAGCAAGCATGTGCATGTAAATATGTATTCAAATTGTGCACCTTGCTTTGCTTTTCTGCATTCATAGTGGAACAGATTTGTCAATGTTAAACGTTAGTAAGATATATTTATACTGTATATATATAATCATATTTTTATATGCACTAACTTCAGCGTAAAATTGTGGCATATTCTAAATTAATTTCATTCCTAATCAATGTGATCAATGTAGCTGGCCTCTGGTATCGAGAAATCTATGAGGAAACATGAGCTAAAATTGTTGTGGGTGGCCAGATGTTTTATTAGTGCCTAGGGCAACATAAAAACTAAATACACCACTGTGTGCAGGGGTAAAATATCTAATATAAACTGTCAACTAAAGAGAGATGAGAGAAGAAAAATAGCATTATTAGCCCATGTTCCAGACCAACACTTGTTTAGGTCTCTGTAATTAGAATTGTAAAGAACATGTTAAAGGGACACTGTAACCAAAATTTTTCTTTCGTGATTCAGATTGAGCATGAGATTTTAAGCAACTTTCTAATTTACTCCTATTATCAAATTTTCTTCATTCTCTTGGTATCTTTATTTGAAATGCAAGAATGTAAGTTTAGATGCCGGCCCATTTTTGGTGAACAACCTGGGTTGTCCTTGCTGATTGGTGGATAAATTCATTCACCAATAAAAAAATGCTGTCCAGAGTACTGAAACCAAAAAAAAAGCTTAGATGCCTTCTTTTTCAAATAATGATAGCAAGAGAACGAAGAAAAATTGAAAATAGGAGTAAATTAGAAAGTTGCTTAAAATTTCATGCTCAATCTGAATCACAAAAGAAAAATTTTGGTTACAGTGTCCCTTTAATATTCAGAAAAAAATAATGTACAGTCTTTTTTTTTTTTTACCATGTTCCACAATAACATAGGAATGTAAAATATGCGTAATGTGCATCGGGGTTCATGCTTTAGGTCAAACTAATATGAAGAATAACTAATCTAACATCGCGTTATTGAAATATTAAATAAAAAATATTTAAAAAAATGAATAATTATTACAGATACTGTAAAACAATACATAATCCATAGAATATATATTAAACTTTTCTAGTAATTATTATTATTTTTTAATATTTAATATTCAATAACGTAAAGTAAGATTAGTAATTCTTCATGTGCGCTAACCCAACACCATGGTTTAGGTCAATTGAAATACTACATATAAAATATAAAAAAATATTAATAAAAAATATTAAAAAAATATTATAAATACTATAAAAAATATATGTATTCTATGGATTATTTAATTTTTCTTTTACAGTATGTATACTTTTAAATAATTTTAATAATATTTTATATGTAATATTTATAAAACGCACACTGAAGTTAGCAATTCTTCATGTGCATTAACTCAACAATGCAATAGACCTAAATCGCAAAACACGAAGTGCGATACGCATATTTTACATTCCAATGTTCTTCAGATAGAATTTTTTTATTATTATTATTATTAAATATATATATTCTATATATATGTGATAATGTTAATGTGAAATAAATATACTAGGAATAAATATAGTGGTGTATATATATATATATATATATATATATATGAGTGTGTGTTTACAATAAAAATTACATTGTTCTGTACTATGAAGAACATTGGAATGGGAAATATATATATATATATATATATATATGTACATATCCATCTTTAGACATGTACAGTGTATGTATGTATCTCTATGTTAAAGTCCGCTGCCTGCCTATTTTTTCGCTAACACCCGAGATCTCATGTCTTTGAGCCCTTATAACTTTTTTGTGCAATATTTTTTTAAATATTTTTTTATTAGACAGTGTTGTTATGAGTGTATCTGTATTATGTAATGTATTTTTTTATGTGTTTCGTGACACTTTTTTGATAACTTTAATTGCGCTCAAGCGATCATGTTTACTTTCAATTTAACTTACATGCAAACGAAAACCCAATATTGCTTGTGCACAAACGTTTGCGCTCCAATTGTAATCTGGCCCATAGTGGCCAAAATATCTGGTTCATACCAACTACAAAATCCTTCCGCTGATGCCAATTTATGTGAATACAAAACTGCATGGACTAAGGATAGTACGTGGCTGTGGCTATAGAGTTTGTGGGTAGAGTTAGACGTTTATTCTGCTTTTGTGAAAACAAACTGCAAACCAAGACAGAAAGAGGGGAAGCGGGGTGAAGGAACAAAACATCTTAAAGGGATAGCAAAGTCTTAATTAAACTTTCATGATTCAGATAGGGCATGTCATTTTAAATAACTTTCTAATTAACTTTTATCAGCAAATTTGCTTTGTTCTCTTGTTATTCTTAGATGAAAGCTAAACCTAGGTAGGCTCATATGGTAATTTCTAAGCCCTTGAAGGCCGCCCCTAATCTAAATGCATTTGACATTTTTTCACAGCTAGAGGGTAATGATAACATTGTTCTCATGCATGTGAAGTTATTTTAGAGTCAGCACTAATTGCCTGAAATGCAAGTCTGTCAAAAGATCTGAGATAAGGAGGCAGTCTGCAGAGGCTTAGAAACAAGGTAATTACAGAGGTAAAAAGTATATTAATATAACCGTGTTGGTTATGCAAAACTAAGGAATGGTAAATAAAGGGATTATCTATCTTTTGGTGTTTACTATCCCTTTAACCAAACACATCTTAGAAAAAAACAGGGCGGTTGAGAGCTCTCCTTTAATTGCCATAATCTCTACTACACATCCCTACTTTATATCAAATTCTTGCAACAAGGTTAAAATGACTAATATTTTTATGTCAACATAAAAGATCAGCTTTCAGATTGCTTCATATCATATTGATTTTTGCATTACCTACAAGGATTTCCTACTTTGTAGCATCTGATGTTTTTAACTTTTTTCCTTCTCAGCTCTAGATATGTGCACAGTGCTATATTGATCCTTGTTACAAGCTGCTGTCTCCATATTTTCCTTCCTTTCTCTTTTGTCTCTTAATCCACTCTCTGGTTATCATTTTTCATCCATCTCTTTCTCTCTTTGTGTCTGATGATCTAAATCTCTCTGCTCAGGTGAGATCTAAAATGATCCTCCAGCACTGCAAGATCCCTAGTGAAATTCTTAAAAGGCAGTTTTTGCTTTTCTTCTCCAAGGGGCATTCCCTGCATTCCTGTATGTGAAGGAGAGACAAGTCCAGTGCAATATAGCACTGCATGACATGACAGCTCTGCTGCATTAACATTTTGTGCATTGTATTTTATTTTGTTTACAGCAGTGTATTTAAGATTGTGATTTTACAAATTCTGATAAGGTATTCTTCAGAAACTTTAACAAATAAGGCTCATGCTTTGTATATTTATGTGTATCTTTTACAAATTACATTGCATTTCTTCAATTTAAAATAAAATTGAAAATTTGTCAGCATCAGTTTCTCAGAGAGCTTCATTACTTTCTATGGGCAGAGTAATCACACATCCTCTGGTTAGAAGATAAATTATAGTGCAGACTTTACAGGATTTATTACTAAACATTTTCTAAGAAAAAGGGTGGAACCTGGACGTTCCCAAGAGGTGAGTGATACCGTCCATAAAATGTAATGAAGCTCTCTGGGGTACAAAATTTCACATGGGAGAGAGAAGGTAACTGAAGAACACCTGGGGCTGATATAAAGGGGCTGATTTAACATGCTGCAAATGCAGCTGTTTCCGCGCGAGCCTTCAGGCTTGCCGAAAACATAAGTAATGAAGCAGCTGTCATAAGACCGCTGCTCTTTAACTCGTCCACCACCTCTGAGGTGGCAGATAGCAATCATCCCGATCAGATACGATCGTGATTTTTGATACCCCTTGCTAGCGGCCGATTGGCCACAAATGTGCAGGGGGCGGCATTGCACAAGCATTTCACCAGAAATCCTTATGCAATGTTAAATGCCGACAGCGTATGCTGTCGGGATTTAACGATGTCGGTCGGACATGATCTGCTACAGCGGATCATGTCCGCCTGACAGTTAATAAATCTACTCAAACGGCTCAGTTTGCATCAATTACATATTAAACTGAAATGTTTCTGTCAGTTAAAATAAGTGTATTGGGAATATTGAGAAAACCTTTCCTGCATAAAACTGACAAAATAAATCAGCGAGAACAGATTGTTTAATAACTGCCCACACACATACACACATGAACATATACAGTATATATACCTGCGCACACACATACACACAAACACACACACATATATATATATATATATATATATGCACACACACATACCCATACAAACATAAAACCTATAAAGGCACATGCATAGAAACATACAAGCAAATGTACATCCATAAACAAACATACATATACATGCATGCACACACACTCATGTCCACAATTACAGACACAAACACAAATGCACAAGCATACACATGTATACACAAACATATACTTGTACATACATACACAATGCACAAACACACACACATACAAAAATGCACAAGCATTCACATGCACATGCATTCACATGCAATCTTACACACACACACACATACACATACATGCATATGCACACACATAAATCTACACATACCCAAACGCACACATATACACAAATGCAGGCAAGACATACACACAGACATACAAATACCCACATGCATGCACATACACATTCACTCACACACATATATATATACACACATACGATCGGGTTGTTTGACAACCCCTGCTAGCGGCCGATTAGCCGCGAATCTGCAGTCGGCGGCATTGCACCAGCAGTTCACAAGTACTGCTGGTGTAATGATAAATGCCGACAGCGTGCTGTCGGCATTTATCAATGTGCGGCAGACATGATACGCTACATCGTATCATGTCCGTCCACACTTTAATAACTATACCACTATACCTGCATACACACACATGCATGTACAAACACATGCAAACATAAGCATAACCACACACACATTCACATGCATTCACAAATATACAAATACCCACACATGCAAGTACATACACATATATTCCCATACACCAACATGTACACATACTAAACATAGACACAGATGCATACATGTAGATCAATAACACAAGTTTCACTCATGTATGACATCCTTACCTTTGCTATTTAAATTCCATTAGATAGCATTGTAAATATGTTTAATATGAGTAAATACACATGCAAATTAAGTCTTGACATTGTGTTTGGGATGGGAATTCTCTCCAGCCTCTTCTGGTTTGAATCTAATAAGCCCTGGGTGATGTATTTGACCTTTCATCACTTGACAACAGCAGAAAAAAGTTACAAACTGCTGAAAACTCAAATTGATGTTTCTATTCACCCACTTGATCCAAAGTGCAACAACCTTTCCATCATAAAGATAAATTCAAACTAACATACTGCTAAAATAATTTCTCAATCAAATTATTAATATATTTTTTGAGAATATATAACTTTTTTTTATTCCAGTGACTGGGAGATTACACAGCTGTTAAAGGGCCATTAAACACACAATTTAACAATCTTACAATGTTTTATTATTCAAAGTATAACATTATTGCAATAAAAATCATTATTTATTTTGCTTTTTTATTGTAAATTATCCATTTTCGCATAAACAATCATGATAGGAAAAGCATTCTCTGCAATAGCAGTGGGCATACTAGGTTGTTTAGGCGTGGATAGTATTGTAGATATAAATAAAGACAAATAATGTTGGATGCGCCAATCTCAATAGTGCTATATTGTGAAAAATATATGTGTAGTTATGTGAAGTCCTAAGTGTAAAATCACACCTAGAATAATATAACTCTGAAACGCAACTGAGGGACACGCAGGGATCAGAGATCTGAGTAATCTTGTTGGGACTCTCTGTTCTATTTCTGCCACCAGCTCCATCTGGATCCCTGGATTCCTGTGACTTTTGGATGAGGATCACCCTTGCTGCTGCGCAGCTTGTGAGTCTGCCGGACGACTCTTAGGATCCGGCTTGCTTGGTGAGTACTACCATGTGAGCCGGACAGATAGCTCAGCATGCTAATGCACTGTGGCTGAGTTCTGCAGCAACCCGAGTGTTGCAGGTTCGATCCCCGGTGAGGTCCACTCAGCCTTTCATCCTTCCGAGGTCAATAAAGTGAGCAGCGCCTTGAGACCCTTACGGGTGATTAGCAGTGCTTTACAAGTACCACATACATACAGTAGGACTGATTAAATCTCTTATTCCTGCTTTGTGACCTACTGATCTGTACCATGAGGCGCATTCTATTTTTTGAATCATAGAACTCTCCTTGTCTGGCGTGACATTCTAGAAGAGCTGCCTGACTTTCTGGTACTGTTTTGGCTGTTGGGGACCCTTTCTCTACCGCTATTGGTTTGAAGAGACTCTGGTATATTACTGGACAGTGTCCTGTGAGCACGATCACATGCAGTACACTCTGATCTTTTAGCACTTTGAGTGTGATTTTATTTATATTAGTGATATACCTATATTTGTGATATATGTGTGATCTATTTGTTGCAACATATTATTCCATTGGTTTCGGTAATTTGAACATAGAGAATCTATTCTGGTTATTATTTTATATTTTGGTTATTATTTTATTTTTTATTATCATCCTTATATGGTTAGGTGCCTCTAATTGATATAGTCCAGGACACAGTGGTTTTTTTGTCCTGTTATATCTGTGTTTTCCATGTATACCATATGTATATAAGAAAATACAATGTGGAAAATAAAAAAAAAAAAAAAAAAAAATGAAAACTGAAAAACAATGTGAAAAATCTCAAACAAGAGTGCATATAATTATGCAGTATAAAAATGTGAAAAGTCCCAAATGGATCGCAGAGAATGCCCAAACTCTTCACAGTGCAGCAGCAGCTCACTCCTTCCAAAACTTGATGGTGAGTCAAGCAAGACAGACCTAGAAAGTGGTAAAAGAAGAAGGTACCACAATAGTGCAAAATCAGTGTGATAGGAAAAACACACACGAAGATAACATCATACTCACACTTGAGAAGTGCTACATACGTCTGCTGGACCTTTGGGAGCCGTCCAGATAGCTCTTCCTCCGGCAATAAACTCGGGCAAACCTTCAATGGCTCTGCAAGTCACTGGTAACAGCCTCCTTGGTTCTGTAAATTGCTCAAATGGGAAAATATCAACAAGGTTCCTCTGATTTGAGCCCAAAAGGTGATATAAGGTTCAGAAATGATTCACTCTGTTTAAAGTGAAATGTGGATAAAATGGATAAAAAGTTGTGATAAAATAGTCTAATATAAAAATATAGACTTTAATAAAAGCAACAAGTATATATCACAATGCGTTTCTTGGTCGTCAATGACCGTTTTTTTCAGGTGTATACACAACAAATAAAAACATGACTTATAAACCGTAATTGGCGTCTAGTAAAACTAAGTGCGCATGCGCAAAGGTTCCCCACCGTGTCAATGCTGACATAATTCCTGACAAGGTGTACATTGATTGGACCAATGGCAGACAATACAAAGTGAGATAAAACATAACACACCCACTTCTGCGAACCTGACATTATATGTATCAAAATGTGGCAATTTTAAATGCCAAAAAGCTACAATTTAACTTATTAGAAACGTATTAGAAAAAAAACTTTAATTATGATAAAGGTAATAATAGAATACAAATACCGAAGCTGAGAAAATTGAAGTCCATGATTGTATAAAAATTGAAGATAATGATTGCATGACTCCTTAGATACTCATCTAAAAAAAACATTTGGTCTAATATATAGAACCACGTCGCTAATATGCAATGAATAATAATAAATTATTAATAGAAACTTATATAAACAATGTGTTAAAAAAGTATCCTTGGATATCAAAGATGGAATACGATAATGACAAATATAACAATGTTAATTTTTTTTTTTTACCAAAATCTGTAACCAAAATACAAAGAAACTATGGTGCCTATTTACATAGAACATCAACAATTCTACACAAAAAATATACACAATAATAATTAAATAATTAATAAGATGTCCTAAACCAATGAAGTATATGTGATAGAGGTGATGGGATGCATATATGAAGTTACTTCAGAATACAAAAAATAATAAATAAATAAAAAAGACTAAGTAATAATTGATTATTAAAATAACAAATATAAATATGTTTTATATATATATATATATATTTATATATATATATATATATATATATATAAAACAATCAATTGAACACTGCCATATCGATGTGTTCATTTAAGCCAAAGGGATTGATGGTCTTTAATTTCCAGATCCAAAAAGTTTCTCTTTGCCTCAAATGAACAAACCTATTTCTACCCCATTTTTGTTTTTCGAGCGATCTGTTCTTTTGGAAAAATCCTAAAAATATCTGTTTGACCACTATGGCAGCGAGCCCCGTGTCTGGGTACACTATGATTAATTATTGTTTTTCTGAGATCTAGTGTGTTCACCCCATCTTTTTTTCAGGGGTCTTGAGATCCTACCTACATATTGAATGCCACATTTGCATTCAAGCAGGTAGACTACAA